>NC_141680.1:43067494-43320892 GCF_028749965.1 Puma concolor | reverse complement strand
CAAATTCTCGGTGACATTCAACAAAAGCAAAATTCAGACTGCCAGGATAGTGTCTCCCATCTGCTTGTGTACCTTCTGGAAAGATGATTAGCTACTTTGTTTTTAATTGCAACAAGGCAGGGAGAAAACTGAGGGATGGTGGGTGCCACTCTGGTGAGGTGTTTCACTGCCGCCTCACCGCTCTGAGGGATTCCGTTTCCTTAGCCTTGTAGATTTCTCCGTCCTAGTTGGGGATCGAGGAATAACTTCAGGCAAAAATACCCCAGGATGATGAAATAGCAAATTGTTTCGTTGTTTTGAGATTACAGGGAGAATAAGATTGCTAAGACCCCGCGATGTGTCTTCGGTTTGGAGACAGAGAGAAAAGCAGCCGCAGAAGCTGGCCTGACACTCACAGCTAGGCTGTGGGGGGTCTCCCGTGGAACGTAAACAGTTTCACACAACAGTGGCGGCAATCTGAAAAATAAAACAGCCAGTTATTTTACTAGCAAAAAACCTATTTTGCTAGCTATTCGGGAATAGCAGAGGAATTGCGATCACGGACCTGCAGGCTATGGTGAACCGCAGACAAGTCCCGAAGAGGCAAAAGGAAGGTCAGCCTTTGTTTACGTTTTAGGAGGAAGCTGGGGAGGCTTGTTTTGAGCCACGGTTCCCTGGAGAAGAACAGGAGTTTGAGGTCCTGGCGGCTGCTCATTAGCTGCAAGCGGGGGTTAGTGCCTTGTTGGCTGGGGTGCAACAAGGGCTCTTCCTTCTTTTTCTTAAAGGCAGGAGATAAGCTTCCTATGTGAAAGGGGTCTCCCTTGTCAGAATAAATGTTTGTCTTCCTTCTTCCCGCTAAGGTTAGGCAGGCTGCAAGGAGTGGCACATGCTTGAGAGCTCCCCTTTCCAGTGCTTCCCGACTCCATTTTAGCTGAGCTCTCCTTTATTTATTTCTTTCTGTCTTTTTTTTTTTTAACGTTTATTTATTTATTTTTGAGATAGAGACAGACCGTGAATGGGGGAGGGTCAGAAAGAGAGGGAGACACACAATCTGAAACAGGCCCCAGGCTCTGAGCTGTCAGCACAGAGCCTGACGCGGGGCTCGAACTCACGGAGTGTGAGATCATGACCTGAGCTGAAGTCGGACGCCCAACCGACTGAGCCACCCAGGCGCCCCTCCTTTATTTATTTTCAACATCAACAGATTAAGGTCACTCTGTGACCCGTGATGAATCAAGACAGAAACAAGGCCACTCCGTAGTCGCCTCCGAACTGAGACAAGAAAAAAGAAGAATATTGTCCAAACAACAAAACTGACCAAACACCCCCTATCCTAGCTAATATGAGTAACTGCTGCTACTTTCCCAGTCGCAGTTTTGGCCTCGCTCTATTCTTCCTTTCTTCTAGGTAAGATGTATTCAGCTACCCAATCACTGAGTTACCCCCACTGCCTGAGGTCATCTGTAGGAGAGTGTGTGTGTGTGTGTGTTGTCTGGAGGGGGCGAATCTTTGTCCTTCTCCCCTTCAAGGTTCTTGGGGGTGGTGGGAAGGGGAGGATGGCTGGGGCTTTGTAGCAAAAGACACATTAAAAGAGAAAAAGAAACAGAAGTGTATTAGTGTACGTATCTCATATATACACAGGAGAAAGTCAGGGATGAATAACCCGATGGGGTGGCTGGAACTTGGGCTTACATAGCCGCTTAAAACAAAACAAACAGGGGCGCCTGCGTGACTCAGTCGGTTAAGTGTCTGACCCATGGTTTCTGCTCAGGTCATGGTCTCATGGTTCATGAGATCGAGCCTGGAGTCGGGCTCTGCACTGGCCGACAGCACAGAGCCTCCTGGGGATTCTCTCTCTCTCTCTCTCTCTCTCTCTCTCTCTCTCTCTCTCCCCCCCCTCCTTTGCCCCGCCTCCTGCGTGTGTGTGCTCTCTCTCTCCGTCTCTCTCTCTCTCTCTGAAAATAAAATATACAAATAAAGAATCTTTGAAAAACAAAACAAACAGAAACAAAAAAATAATAAATTTTCAGAAAAGTGACAAAAAGTAAAAGGGCTTTGAGTTTCTAGGCTGGCCAACTGTGGGATGGTAACTATATGGGGGAAATAGTGGAAGATAAGGGCTGGGCAGTAAAATTTGTTAGGTAGAGTCTCTGGTGCCAGTCTCTGGGCTGATAAGGATCCAGGGTTGTCCGTAATTAACTCCTGTATACCTTTATGTCCTGATTTTAGGCAAATCGGGGGAGGGAAGAGTTTTTTCCCCCTGTTTGAGCTCAAAATAATCCTTACGCCAAAGTGGCATATTGGCGGGCGGCGGGGGAGGGGGGCAATTCCGCCACCCTTCGCATCCCATTCAAAGGAAGGCCTCGCTCACTTAAACCTTCCCCAAGCCCCCTAATGCAAGCCTACATCCTGTATATAATGAGCCATTCCTGACACCCTCTCACTGAGGCGCCCCGCGGGTTCCTTCTCACTTTGCAGCAAGCGGTAACCCAACCCTTTTCATTACAGGTGTGTTCCTGGTGGTCTTTGGCTGGATGGCGTTGACAAGTTATTAAGAGGGTCCACCGATGGACCCATATGGGAACTGCGACATGGAATGCGTTTTATTCTAACAAGCAAAGTCCCCCCCCCCCCCGTTGGAAGGCCTATAACGAGAATACAAGTCATGAAATACCGCTATTTACAAATAGAACTGCTCAAAAGAGAAAACTAGAAAAAAAAGAGAAAAGGTTGTTGATCTCATAACTCCCAGAGCAAGACAACTTAGTAAAAGGGTAGAGGGATGGATATATATGTATCTGCATCTGTGTCGGTGTATGTATGTACAGTACACAACAGATCCATGATGTTATGTGGTGGGTGCTCACGGTAGAAATCTTTCAACGTTGCTGTACGTGCGAAAAGAAATTTAAGAAGAAAAAAAACGCTGCCAAGAAAAACCTCACAGAGCTATTTGTCTCGTTCTGGGCTTTCTCAAGGAAATGAGACTTGAGGCAGCTTTCCCGCTACAGGCGCGTTTCCCTTTCAAGGCGAGAGAGAGAGGGAGAGAGAGAGAGAGAGAGGGAGAGACAGAGAATGAGAGAGAGCGCGAGCGCGCGCGAGCCGGCGCTGACGGCAGGAAACCAGGAAACGGCGCGTGTGTGGGCGGGACATGCAAATTAAAGTGGCTGTTTCTCTCGCGAGCTATGGGAGCAAAACAATAAAAAGCGTGAAAGCCCCGAACAAGTTAAGCGATCTGATAAACTGAGTATGTCTTAGGAGTTGTGACGATGACACACTGTCCAGTCTAAGGAAAGAGGGTGAGCCTTCGTTTGAGGGTGACTTTTCTCACCGTGACCCAAAAGAGGAGTGAGAGGGAGGTGTCGATGCGCTGGGGAGGACGTGGTTATCGCTTCTCGGCCTTTTGGCTAAGATCAAGTGTAGTATCTGTTCTTATCAGTTTAATATCTGATACGTCCTCTATCCGAGGACAATATATTAAATGGATTTTGGAGCCGGGAGATGGAATAGGGGCTTGCTCCGTCCACTCCGCGCATCGACCTGGTATTGCAGTACTTCCAGGAACGGTGCACCTCCCCTTGGGAGGAAACACTCGAGTGTCTCAAAAGTCAGTTTGTCCTGAATCTACTCTCTAGGTACCACTCACCGTTTCTTTGCTTTTTTGTGCTGCTTGACCTATTTTATCAATTTATCCTATTTGCGTCTCTTTGCGGTGGATACAACCCTCCTTCGAAATGCTGGGGGCGCGTCGCTCTGGTTCTAGTTTTAATCCCAATTGGCCTTGAGGCTATCATATCTGACTCACCTACATCCACCTTCTGTCACTTCCTGTTCCTGAGTATTCTTTCAGGCTTCCTCCCAAGAGGTTCTGCTCTTTCGGACTTTCTTGACCTTGCAATGCTTGCTGAGGTTTCCTTATGGTCCTCTATATATAACAGGTGGGACCTTCAAATTTCCTTTGGCGTATAGGGAGGGGCTTTGAGGGAAATTTAACAATGTAGAGGGACCCCTCGGTTAAAGTGCATCTGATAACTTGGCTCAGGGAATTCGGCTTGGGAGTCAATTCTTCCCCCTCTCCACCCACGCAACGAATTGTGAGCGCACCCACCATTAGAAGGTAGACAGAAGGAGGAAATCTCAATCTTTAGAGCAACTTGTAGAGATTCATTGCAATTTTCATATCCTCCACTTTATGAATATTCGCTAAGAGAAGTTCACTTGAGTCAAAACACCACAAAAGTTGGAAGGTCAGATAAGCACAAGTCCTCAAGGTAGCATAATGCAGGTAAATCTCAGAAACGAGTTAAACTCGGTGATATAAAGAAATAGAAGCGGTTGAGGATTTTACTAAGACATCTCTCTCCCACTCGCTCCCCGAACCAAAAACCACTCTGAAGAACTTCAACACGCTACGCCGCAAATTGCTGCGAGGAAAAGTAAAACGAGCGGACAGAAGCAGGTAGCTGCAACCGGAACAGTAAAAAAGACCACAGAAACTGATTTTTGAGACACTCGAGTGTTTCCTCCCAAGGGGAGGTGCACCGTTCCTGGAAGTACTGCAATACCAGGTCGATGCGCGGAGTGGACGGAGCAAGCCCCTATTCCATCTCCCGGCTCCAAAAATCCATTTAATATATTGTCCTCGGATAGAGGACGTATCAGATATTAAACTGATAAGAACAGATACTACACTTGATCTTAGCCAAAAGGCCGAGAAGCGATAACCACGTCCTCCCCAGCGCATCGACACCCTCCCTCTCACTCCTCTTTTGGGTCACGGTGAGAAAAGTCACCCTCAAACGAAGGCTCACCCTCTTTCCTTAGACTGGACAGTGTGTCATCGTCACAACTCCTAAGACATACTCAGTTTATCAGATCGCTTAACTTGTTCGGGGCTTTCACGCTTTTTATTGTTTTGCTCCCATAGCTCGCGAGAGAAACAGCCACTTTAATTTGCATGTCCCGCCCACACACGCGCCGTTTCCTGGTTTCCTGCCGTCAGCGCCGGCTCGCGCGCGCTCGCGCTCTCTCTCATTCTCTGTCTCTCCCTCTCTCTCTCTCTCTCTCCCTCTCTCTCTCGCCTTGAAAGGGAAACGCGCCTGTAGCGGGAAAGCTGCCTCAAGTCTCATTTCCTTGGAGAAAGCCCAGAACGAGACAAATAGCTCTGTGAGGTTTTTCTTGGCAGCGTTTTTTTCTTCTTAAATTTCTTTTCGCACGTACAGCAACGTTGAAAGATTTCTACCGTGAGCACCCACCACATAACATCATGGATCTGTTGTGTACTGTACATACATACACCGACACAGATGCAGATACATATATATCCATCCCTCTACCCTTTTACTAAGTTGTCTTGCTCTGGGAGTTATGAGATCAACAACCTTTTCTCTTTTTTTTCTAGTTTCTCTTTTGAGCAGTTCTATTTGTAAATAGCGGTATTTCATGACTTGTATTCTCGTTTATAGGCCTTCCAACGGGGGGGGGGGGGACTTTGCTTGTTAGAATAAAACGCATTCCATGTCGCAGTTCCCATATGGGTCCATCGGTGGACCCTCTTAATAACTTGTCAACGCCATCCAGCCAAAGACCACCAGGAACACACCTGTAATGAAAAGGGTTGGGTTACCGCTTGCTGCAAAGTGAGAAGGAACCCGCGGGGCGCCTCAGTGAGAGGGTGTCAGGAATGGCTCATTATATACAGGATGTAGGCTTGCATTAGGGGGCTTGGGGAAGGTTTAAGTGAGCGAGGCCTTCCTTTGAATGGGATGCGAAGGGTGGCGGAATTGCCCCCCTCCCCCGCCGCCCGCCAATATGCCACTTTGGCGTAAGGATTATTTTGAGCTCAAACAGGGGGAAAAAACTCTTCCCTCCCCCGATTTGCCTAAAATCAGGACATAAAGGTATACAGGAGTTAATTACGGACAACCCTGGATCCTTATCAGCCCAGAGACTGGCACCAGAGACTCTACCTAACAAATTTTACTGCCCAGCCCTTATCTTCCACTATTTCCCCATATAGTTACCATCCCACAGTTGGCCAGCCTAGAAACTCAAAGCCCTTTTACTTTTTGTCACTTTTCTGAAAATTTATTATTTTTTTGTTTCTGTTTGTTTTGTTTTTCAAAGATTCTTTATTTGTATATTTTATTTTCAGAGAGAGAGAGAGAGACGGAGAGAGAGAGCACACACACGCAGGAGGCGGGGCAAAGGAGGGGGGGAGAGAGAGAGAGAGAGAGAGAGAGAGAGAGAGAGAGAGAGAATCCCCAGGAGGCTCTGTGCTGTCGGCCAGTGCAGAGCCCGACTCCAGGCTCGATCTCATGAACCATGAGACCATGACCTGAGCAGAAACCATGGGTCAGACACTTAACCGACTGAGTCACGCAGGCGCCCCTGTTTGTTTTGTTTTAAGCGGCTATGTAAGCCCAAGTTCCAGCCACCCCATCGGGTTATTCATCCCTGACTTTCTCCTGTGTATATATGAGATACGTACACTAATACACTTCTGTTTCTTTTTCTCTTTTTAATGTGTCTTTTGCTACAAAGCCCCAGCCATCCTCCCCTTCCCACCACCCCCAAGAACCTTGAAGGGGAGAAGGACAAAGATTCGCCCCCTCCAGACAACACACACACACACACACTCTCCTACAGATGACCTCAGGCAGTGGGGGTAACTCAGTGATTGGGTAGCTGAATACATCTTACCTAGAAGAAAGGAAGAATAGAGCGAGGCCAAAACTGCGACTGGGAAAGTAGCAGCAGTTACTCATATTAGCTAGGATAGGGGGTGTTTGGTCAGTTTTGTTGTTTGGACAATATTCTTCTTTTTTCTTGTCTCAGTTCGGAGGCGACTACGGAGTGGCCTTGTTTCTGTCTTGATTCATCACGGGTCACAGAGTGACCTTAATCTGTTGATGTTGAAAATAAATAAAGGAGGGGCGCCTGGGTGGCTCAGTCGGTTGGGCGTCCGACTTCAGCTCAGGTCATGATCTCACACTCCGTGAGTTCGAGCCCCGCGTCAGGCTCTGTGCTGACAGCTCAGAGCCTGGGGCCTGTTTCAGATTGTGTGTCTCCCTCTCTTTCTGACCCTCCCCCATTCACGGTCTGTCTCTATCTCAAAAATAAATAAATAAACGTTAAAAAAAAAAAAAGACAGAAAGAAAATAAATAAAGGAGAGCTCAGCTAAAATGGAGTCGGGAAGCACTGGAAAGGGGAGCTCTCAAGCATGTGCCACTCCTTGCAGCCTGCCTAACCTTAGCGGGAAGAAGGAAGACAAACATTTATTCTGACAAGGGAGACCCCTTTCACATAGGAAGCTTATCTCCTGCCTTTAAGAAAAAGAAGGAAGAGCCCTTGTTGCACCCCAGCCAACAAGGCACTAACCCCCGCTTGCAGCTAATGAGCAGCCGCCAGGACCTCAAACTCCTGTTCTTCTCCAGGGAACCGTGGCTCAAAACAAGCCTCCCCAGCTTCCTCCTAAAACGTAAACAAAGGCTGACCTTCCTTTTGCCTCTTCGGACTTGTCTGCGGTTCACCATAGCCTGCAGGTCCGTGATCGCAATTCCTCTGCTATTCCCGAATAGCTAGCAAAATAGGTTTTTTTGCTAGTAAAATAACTGGCTGTTTTATTTTTCAGATTGCCGCCACTGTTGTGTGAAACTGTTTACGTTCCACGGGAGACCCCCCACAGCCTAGCTGTGAGTGTCAGGCCAGCTTCTGCGGCTGCTTTTCTCTCTGTCTCCAAACCGAAGACACATCGCGGGGTCTTAGCAATCTTATTCTCCCTGTAATCTCAAAACAACGAAACAATTTGCTATTTCATCATCCTGGGGGTATTTTTGCCTGAAGTTATTCCTCGATCCCCAACTAGGACGGAGAAATCTACAAGGCTAAGGAAACGGAATCCCTCAGAGCGGTGAGGCGGCAGTGAAACACCTCACCAGAGTGGCACCCACCATCCCTCAGTTTTCTCCCTGCCTTGTTGCAATTAAAAACAAAGTAGCTAATCATCTTTCCAGAAGGTACACAAGCAGATGGGAGACACTATCCTGGCAGTCTGAATTTTGCTTTTGTTGAATGTCACCGAGAATTTGGAAATTTTCACCTTTCCACCCATAATATGGGCAAAGAAGAGAACTCTGACACGATTAGATGAATGATTAGACTCTGACTAGACGAACCGGAAGATGAAAGCAAAGGACTGGTCTCTAATGAGGAGGGTGAAAGGGATCAACAGGAGTGAAATCTCCGACCGCACGTCTTCAAATGACAATATCCTAGATGAATTTTCTCAGACGCCAGACTCTGCAGGTCAACAGAATTGCAAGCCACCGAGGGTTAAAAACATAAAAAATAAAAATGAAAACAAACCTTCGACCGTTGGGTTTTGACCGTGCAAGTGAAAGGGCGGGCCTACGCCGGCCAACTCCATCTTGTTCTGTGTCCTTCACCTTGACCACACCTCCTCCCCTTGAGTAACCCCCCCCCCCCCACCTGCCTAACAGGACTCGGACCCTTCCCCAGCCAATCGGCTGAGGCCATAGCCATTACCTCACCAACTGCCCCTAGGCCCCAATAAAACCTTTGTCCTTTTGAAACTCGCTCTCTCTCCCTGGTATCTCACCGCTGCGTCGCTGCAGGTAGGGGATTGAGCTCGAGCTAGCTCGAATAAAGGCTCTTTTGCTTTTACATCGGACTCGGCTCCCTGGCGGTCTTTGGGGATCACGAATTCTGGGCATAACACAAGAAGAACCAGAAGTAGTGATAAGGCCGAACCTGTTGGAGATGTATTGGAAATACTGGAGAAGCACTATTTCACAGGCCGGGTAGGACAGCCAATGAGCAGTCCGTTGCATTTGGAGGATGTCGCCGGATTCGGATATTTAGACCTTCAAAACCTGGAAAGTATGAAGTATAAGAATGTGAGTTTTGTTGTGTTTAATTAAACTCGTGTCAATTTTAAATAAAGCAGTTTCCCACAGTGCTTGTTAAAAAATTTTTACATTTATTTACTTCTGATAGAGACAGGGCACAAGTGGGGGAAGGGCAGAGAGAGAGAGAGAGAGAGAGAGAGAGAGAGAGAGAGAAAGAGACGGAGAATCTGAACTGAAGCGGGCTCCAGCTCTGAGCTGTCAGCACAGAGCCCGACGCGGGGCTCGAACTCACAAACCAAGAGATCATGACCTGAGCCAAAGTCAGACGCTTAACCGACTGAGCCACCCAGGTGCCCCCTCCCCCAATGCTTTTATTTTTCCTTCTCCTGAAAGGGCCTCTTGGAGCCTGGGTAACAAATGTGTTGAGGTCTATCTAGTTTTCTCCCCGGCACACTGAGAGTTTAGGTGAGCCAGATCGGCCCGGTGCTATGGTTTTCGCCGGCTACAGTCAGTGGCACAGGTGGCACCAAGAACGTGTCAAGGACCTGAGGGTATGTGCAAGGAAATGAATCCAGGTCAATAGGGAGGCAAGGACATTGAGGGATCCGGGGTAGGGGTGGGGTGTAGGTGTGAAGGAACAGAGAAGTGTCAGGTGTCAAAGGGCAGAGGAAGGGTAGAAGGCGATGGGAGAATGTGATGCTGGATGGGGACACGGTTAGAGCAATTGGGAATGACAAAATCTAGCGGGCCGACGAGGGGGGATAGATTTAGCCGCGGTGGAGAAACTGAGAGGCCAGGCGGGGTGTTCGGAAGGAATCGCCCGTGTGACTGTTGAAACTCACCAGGAATGACAGAAGTGTCTCAGAGAGAGACAGCCAGGAGCTAAACCTTCAAAGGCGAAATGAGCTGCAGCTAGCTGGACAGAAAGCACAAGGACTGGCAAGGCGGCGGGGCGGGGGGGCGGCGCGTGTACAACATAAACGGCCGGGCGCGGGTAGGAGGGCAAAGCTCTTTGAGAGGTAAAGTGGAGCAAGACTCCCGGGAACGAGAAATGGAAGGTTTAGAAGAGCTGGCCACCACCGGGAACCAGACTACGCACGAGTGCAAACTTCCGGAGAAAGGTAGAAGAAATCGGAAAACGGCAGCGGAAAGCGGTTGAAGAAAAAAAAGGCTGCACCCGGGAGCGAAACCGGAACAGGGAAGCGGGGGGAATGGAACGAAAAAAGACCGGCAGAGAGTGAGGGAGAAAAAAAAAAAAAAAAAAAAAAAAAAAAAAAAGCGCCTGAGAGGAGGAACATGAAAAAGGGAGAGCAGAAAAAGCCTAGCGCGCTGAACTTAGCCAGGCGGAAACAATGACCCTCACAAGCATTCCGGCCCCAGCGCACCAAGCCTGCCGCCAAAACAAGACCACGACTAGAAGAAGAAAAAAAAAAAAAAAAAAAAAGGAAAAAAAAAGGCGCGACGGACGAACAGAACACACCCGTATCCGCCGGGGCTAGGACGAAAAAAGAAAAACAAACACAGCTCCGCAAACCAAGCACCATCTACTGCTTTTAGAAACCCACTGAAAGGAAGGGAGGTGCACCGTTCCCGGAAGTACTGCAATACCGGGTCGATGCGCGGAGTGGACGGAGCAAGCCCCTATTCCATCTCCCGGCTCCAAAAATCCATTTAATATATTGTCCTCGGATAGAGGACGTATCAGATATTAAACTGATAAGAACAGATACTACACTTGATCTTAGCCAAAAGGCCGAGAAGCGATACCGGCCCGCCCCTCCCTCTCCAGTACCGTTCTCCCATCATCCATATTCAACTCATGGTGACAACCCTAACGCTCACTCCTTTTCTGATATCCTTTGCGACATCGACAGGACCATCGATAATCACTAGAATACTTTTGTGCGCATTTTTTTCGTTCTCACATTCTGAAGGGGAAATCCCGTATCCCTGGTTGGCCCGTCCTTACCGCGCCGCCGCACAGCCATTTCTAATCTGCATGATGCCCCGCCTTTTGTTCCCTGAGGAGGCGCGGCCGCCGCGGCCCGACTCCACCCTCCCGACCGCCTCTGCGCGCCGCGAGCCCAAACCCAACTGGGGGCCCACCTCCCGGCGTGCACACACCTGGCGCAAAGACCCGGGAGGAGGGGCGGCTGGCGGGGACTGCGAAGGGACAGCCAACACGGCTGCAGATCCCGGGGCTTCCGGGAGCCCGTGAAGGCAAGACCTTGCTTTTGGCCGCTGCTCTGCCCGCCCCGCCCCGCCCCGCACACTCAACCACCGTTCAGTGAATGACATCCTGCCTCCTACACTCCCAGCCAGTGCGACGCGCTGACGGCTCTTCAGCAGCACGCCCACCCTCCACCCCCACCCCCGGCTCGCGTCCGCGTCCTTCGGGCCGTCTTCCGCCCCAGAGTCCCAGCCCCAGGCTGGTTCCCTCGCGAGAAGGGGATGTCCTCCTGGATTACTCTCATTGGGATGGAACAGTTCCCGTCGCCGATCAATAACTTGGCGTTTCCGTCTCCTCGGCGTGATTCACTCCCGCGGAGTTTGCTCAGATACACACGCACGGACCCAAGTGCCTGCAAAGTGCGCTCGGTGGACGCCAGTCGTATGCCCTTGTGTCCTCGCCGTGAGTGCGGTGTGGTCACGGTCCTGCCACTCTTGCCGCAAGGGGGCCTTGAATTTCGGGGGAGCAGGGACGGTGACTGCAGGAGCACGGCGGACGTTCTCAGGCAGCGCCTGCTGCTCCAGTCCCGCCAGCAACTCCGCGTGGCATCAAAGTGGGGATTGCTTGGGGGGGGTGGGGGGGGGGCAGGGGAGCGGGGGGGGGGCGGGGGGCAGGGGAGCAGGGGGAGGGGCCGATCTTACAGGTGATAATGGTACCTCAGCATGGTTTTGACTTGTACTTCTCTAATCATGGGTAAGAAGATAAGGCTGAGTGTTCTCTCCTGTGTTTGAGAGCCCCGAACTCTCTCTGTTCAGGGACTTCGGCCCTTTTACTTGCTAGGTTAACTGGTCGGGCTTTATCATAAGGGCTTGTATCGGCAATTTACAGTTTAAGGCCCTTTGTATGTAATACAAGCAGTGAGTATTTTCTTCTGTTGGCTATCTGTCTTTTGAGGATTTCATCTCCTTAAGGTTCCACTGAAAGTTATATTTTAGAGGCGCCTGGCTTGCCACTCTTGACCTGGAGGGGTCGTGAGTCCCAGCCCCACGTTTAGGCGTAGACATTATCTAAAACATAGGGGCGCCTGGGTGGCTCAGTCAGTTGAGCCTGGAGCCTCTGACTTCGGCTCAAGTCAGGATCTCAGGTCAGGGTTTGTGGGTTTCAGCCCCACGTCCGGATCTGTGCTGACAGCTCAGAGCCTGGAGTCTGCTTTGGATTCTGTGTCTCCCTCTCTATCTGCCCCCTCCACTGCTCGCGCTCTGTCTCTCTCGCTCTCAAAAATAAACAAATAAATATCACAAACTATTTCTTTTTTTTTTTTTTTTTTTACGTTTATTTATTTTTAGACAGAGAGAGACAGAGCATGGAACGGGGGAGGGTCAGAGAGAGGGAGACACAGAATCTGAAACAGGCTCCAGGCTCTGAGCGGTGAGCACAGAGCCCGACGCGGGGCTCAAACTCAGGGACCGCGAGATCATGACCTGAGCCGAAGTCGGCCGCCTAATGGACTGAGCCACCCAGGCGCCCCCACAAACTATTTCTTAATTTAAAAACCCATTACATTAACAAACAACCTTTAAAAAGTTATTTTTTCTATCATCCTATTCATCATGAAAAAAAATAGCTTTCAGATGTTTTTCAGATGAGGTTATAAAATAATTTCCTAAATCTTCCCTTAGGTCTTTTTCTTCTTTCTCCACAGCTAAATCTTTGAGCCATTTGGTATCTACTCTGCAGTACAGTGCAAAGGAATGTATTTTTCCTTCACAACTTTGAGATGCCACCTTGGATCCTAAACTGTACCGCGTGTACATTTTTGTAACACTCCTCGATCTTTCTTCCTCTCTCTCTCTTTCCTTCTTCTTTTTCTAAATGTTTATTTTTGGGAGAGAGCGCCAGCGGGGGAAGGGCGGGGGGGGGGGGGGGGGGGCGGGCAGAGGCTCCGAAGCAGGCTCTGTGCTGACAGCAGCGAGCCCGATTCGGGGCTCCAACTCACCAACCATGAGATCATGACCTGAGCTGCGAAGTCCCCCTCTCAACCAACTGGGCCACCCATGTGCCCCCTCCCCCCTTTTTAAAGACGTTATCGTTGAGTAATCTCTTCCATGCTCTACCGACTGAGCCAGCCAGGCCGCACCACCCCCCCACCCCCCCCACCCCCCCCACCCCACCCCGCCTTCGATTTTTCTTTATTTTATTTTTTTTTTTAATTTTTTTTTTAACCTTTATTTATTTTTGAGACAGAGGGAGACAGAGCATGAATGGGGGAGGGTCAGAGAGAGGGAGACACAGAATCGGAAACAGGCTCGAAGCTCTGAGCCATCAGCCCAGAGCCCGACGCGGGGCTCGAACTCACGGACCGCGAGATCGTGACCTGGCTGAAGTCGGACGCTTAACCGACTGCGCCACCCAGGCGCCCCCGATTTTTCTTTAAAAAGTAGCAGAACAGGGGTGCCTGGACAGCTCAGTCGGTAGAGCATGAGACTCTTGATCTCAAGGCCATGAGTTCAAGCCCTGCAGGGGACATAGAACTTACTTAAAAAATAAAGTAGCGGAACACATTGACCTAACCACGTTTGATTCTTTGCGTCCACGGGATTGACCCATCCTTTCCATGTGGATGATGGTTGGGCGCCCATCAGACAGAGCCCAACTCCGGGACGTGACTGTGATCCTATTCCTGCCCCCTAGGCATTCATGGTGGGGGTGAGGGGGTGCGTGGTCACTTGTATGGAGAATCCTCCTCAAGAAAATGGATGCCCCATTCGGAAAGCGACAGGCACTACAGAGTGGACGGACCCTCGGACAGAGCAGGAGGTCCAGTGATAAAGCGCTTGTCTTTTTACCCTGGGGAAATGGATCTGCCCAGGAGGACAAAACCACCAGCACTCTGGGCCTCCGGCCATCACCAGCGGTTCCAACTTAAGGAATAGTCATTAATCACCTTCAACTCCACGACCCACCCCACCGGGGCGGTGCTTGGTCCTGGGAAGTAGAGAGAAACCAGACACCGTTCCTGCCTCCTCGCTGCCCCAACCAGGGAGCATCCGGGCCAGGACCAGGATAAGACACCTGCCCAAAAGGCCACAACACCAGGTTCGATGCGGAGGGGACTGTCAGGGATGAACACATGGTTGTGGCCCCCACCTGGCTGTGTGACTCCCTTGAGGCCCAAGGCCTCTCCCGTTTGGCTCTGCGTCCCTATGGGAAGCATGCGATACATATTCAATAAAGGAGAAGGTGGGATGGAACACAAAGCCAGCTGAATCAGGAAGGCCTGCCTGACGTCTTGGCGGGGGGGGGGGGGGTGGGGGTGGCCTAAAGAACAAGTCAGAATGCCCATGCAAGTCAGAATTTCAGGGCACATGAGGGGGGAACCCGGGCATTGCAGTCTGACCAAGAGCGGGGGCAGGGGAGCGACTGGGGAATGAGGGCAGCGGTTTGTATCCCACTGACCTGCCCAGCCACCTTGAAGTTATGATCTGGGCCTCAAAACTGGGGACCCTTGCTTCTGGTGGGCTCCTCCCTATCATCATGCCCCCACCCCCATGTCCCCGTCCTTCACGGACTCATTCATATCTCAAAGTCAGCCAGCAGGTTCAGCTTCTCACAGGAAGCTGCCCGTACCCCACCGGCCGGCCTGGCCCTGCCCCCACTCCACCCACCCCCACCCCACCCCTCACCTCCCACCCCCGCCCCCGCCCCTGCCCTTGCTCAGGCTGGAACCCTCCTTATCACATCAGATCAAGACGGCCATCAGACTCTGATCCAAGGGATGTTTGTTGAGTATCCACCGTGGAAGGCACCGTTTCATGGGCACCGTGCCCGCAGAAGGCGGCTGCCCACCCCCATTTCACAGAGGGGAAAGCAGCTTGCAGCAGGTAATAGAGAGTCTGACTTCCTTTGGATCTTTGACTGCACACAGCTTTTAAGTCTCACCACTCCCTCCTCTCTTCCTGCCCTCCCTCCGGTGGATCTGACAAAAAGCCTTACCCCAGACCCTCCATTCACCACCATAATTAAACACACCAACCCAGGCTCCTTCCTTTGCTCTCAAGCCATTTTTGAATCTGCCCGGGAGCCACCCTGCTCTCCCTGGAAAGCTTCATTATGTGAGCTGTAAACCTTTTCATACCCTCGTGGGTAGCGTCATCAGTCTCCACATCTAAAAGGAAATGCGGGGGGGGGGGGGGGGGGGGGGGCGGGGGCGGTGAAGAGACGGTCCATCTGGTTCCGCAGAGTGGCAGGCACAACGCAGAAGCTACGACGTCGTCCGACCGGCACTTGCTCTCAACATATTCCAATGTGGGTCCAAAGGCCTCCCCACCAGACTGGATGGCCTCCCGTCTGTGCCAAGACCAGGGGATCCGTTATTTCCCCATTGGGTACACTGTTTGCTGAGTGCCTATGGTGTGCTGAAGGCGAAGCCAGTCTGGGACTGTCGTAAAGCGACTGGTGCCTGGATTTGCAGGGGTGCACGGAACGCTTCCATTGTCCTGGGGAATTCACCGTTTCAGAGTAAGCTGACCGGGGGCATCCTCCCAGATGCTCGAAGGAGTGCTTCTGGAGGCACACGGTGCGACGGAAACGCCTGGCGGGCTAGTGGAGGTACCACCAACTTCGGGCCACCGCCCCAGGGACTCCAATTCGATTGCCGATTGCCCTATGGCAGTGGTGGGACAGGAGTAGGATTTAAAGGAAAACCCCAGGAGATTCTGATGTGCCAACCAGGGTGGATAAGCGGCTCCCCATAGATCGATCCGGAAGAAGGAATTTTCCTTCCGTACCAGGGAAGACATTTATTTGTACGTGTGATCGCATTTGCCTGTAATTTGTTCTGGGACGGCTAAGGGGTCCGGCAGAGCGAGTTGAGAGCTTCTTGAAGGCCCCGGGTTTCAGTCCCCTACATTGGAAGTCGAGCCACATGGGCGTGGCCGTGAAGTATTTCTCCCCAAAAGTGTGGGTCACCAGGCCGTGGGCCTGGGCCCACGCCCAGGGACGGGGCATACGAAGAAAAAAAGCACTTCAGAGGCAGCAAACAGGCACGGTCTTGAGCAGAGAAGTAAGAAAGTTTCAGGAGACCGGGGGCGGCGAAGAGGTGGGGAAAGGGGGTCGGCGCGTGTGACCCAGAGAAGAAGCCAGAGGCACGAAAGGGGAACGCGACTCGGCCGCAGAGCCCGATGACCGGAGGCATGGAGGGGGGCTGACCCCAGGCGGCGGACGCCGAGCGGCGGCACGCGCCTGTGCCAGGGGTACTAGAGCCCAGCCTCCGGGCTTCTTTTCCCCCACCCCGGCTAGGAATAATAAGACCATACGGTCTCTGAGCGTTCCCACAAGCGGGGAAACTGCAAGGCTACAACTTCAGGAACCAAAACGCGGGGCGGGGAAGAAGAAACAGCACAGGAAAAAAAAAAAAAAAAAAAAAAGAACAAACGAACAGACAGCAGCAAAAAAACAAGAAAAAAAAAAAGAAAAGAAAGAAAGCAAGCAAGCAGCACAACACACGAGCCGACAAAGAACAAGCACTAGACTCCACCTGTAGTTCGCAACTCCACAGTCCTCCCCGCGCCCGGAGAGCGGCGGCAAGCGCGCACGGTTTCTAGAAATACTGCAATGCCAGACCGATGCGTGAAAAACGACGGAGCGAACCCCTGACCCCCCCCTTACCCAACCCCAGCAAACCCATTTAGAATGCCGTGCTCGACTAGAGAACGTGTCAGATACCGAGCACGAAAAGGACCGCTCCTACACTTGATGGTAGCGAAAAAGGGCGAGAAGCGTTACCGGCCGCTGCCTCCTCCCCGCTACCGCCCTGCGGCCATCCATATTGCACTCACGGTGAGCCAGGTCACGCTCAGTCCACATTCTTGGCTCACTATCCCGTGGTACGCGCCACACGCGGTGCAGTTGCGGTTGCCCCCCGCATTCCTGGTGAATTTTCGCGTCCCTTTCCGCTCCCTCCCGTCCTTCCCTAGCGGAGGACTCGCTAATTTGCGTGTCCCGCCCCACCCTACCCCGGGCGGGGGTGGGGGGGTGGGGGGGCGTGCCACAACGGTCCCGCTCCGCCCCTGGCCCGGCCCGCCGGGTCCCCGGAACCCTTCCCGCCGCGGGCCCAGGGCAGGGCAGAGGGGCTGCGGGAGGGAGCCGTGGGACCGGAGCGGTCCGCGTGCTCCCGAGAAAGCCGCGGGGTAGAACGCCGTGCGTCGGGGAGGGGAGCGTCCGCCCGGGCGCCCCAGGCGGGGCCCCGATCTTGGGCGGGCAGCGAACTGCGGCCGGGGCAGGAACCTGCGAGCGTGACTGTGAGCGGCCTCCGTCCTACTCACCTCCTCGCCAGCCTCCGGTGACTGAGACATCCCGCCTCGCCCCCTGTCCCCCGCCCCCCCGTCCCCGCCCCCCGTCCCCGTCCCCGCCCTCGCCCCGGCGGGCGTCGGTTTCTTTCCTGGGTTAGTTCTTTTTTTTTTTTTTTTTTTTTTAATTTTTTTTTTCAACGTTTATTTATTTTTGGGACAGAGAGAGACCGAGCATGAACGGGGGAGGGGCAGAGAGAGAGGGAGACACAGAATCGGAAACAGGCTCCAGGCTCTGAGCCATCAGCCCAGAGCCTGACGCGGGGCTCGAACTCCCGGACCGCGAGATCGTGACCTGGCTGAAGTCGGATGCTTAACCGACTGCGCCACCCAGGCGCCCCTCCTGGGTTAGTTCTTCTCCAAGTCTGCAGTTAGCTAGCTGTAAGGACCGTGAGACCAGCACGATCGCCCCTCGATCTGATTGAGTCCTCGGTTCCGTCATCCCTGCGGGGAAACCATCCCGATCGATCGCAGCACTGCCGCGCGCCAGACTCACTGCCCTGCGTGCGGTCTTTCCCATCCGTTTGGATCCTCAGGACCCTGGAGCGAGTTGAAGTGGTTACCACCCTCACTTCACGGCTGTGATAACCGACATCAGAGAGGTTGAGAAACTTGTCCAGTGGGACGCAGACTGTAGGCAGCCGACCTGTGGGCCTCACCCTCACCCAAGACACCGCCTGCCTCTGGACGTGGACCTTGGAGCAGGGAAGGACTGCTGGGCACGCGCGCGCGCGTACACATACACACACACACACACACACACACACACACACACACACACACACGGACCGGCACGAGAGAGGCCGAGAGAGGCCGGTAACACGATGGTGACATCTGATCTGCGGTCACGGCCCTGCCCGACCCCGCCTTAGCTCTTGGCTCTGTGACTGTCTCCCGCCCTGAGTTTACCCTCTGTCCCGTGGGGGTTGGGGGCGGGGATGATCTCTCCGTCACGCGTTCTCCCGGAAGCGCGGGGTTGCGCGGGACCCTAAGCAAGTCACCTTCGTGACTGGTTAGCCTCTGAGGCCCTGTGTGGAAATGCCCCGCAGGAGTCCGCTGCTTGAGTAGCAAACAGCGTTTTTGCCAGTCACTTCTCTGGAAGCTTCGTCTCCTCGCTGAAGACCACGTCCTGATAGAACCTAACCTAACGCGGGGTCTGTTTTGAGCACTTTTCCCTCCCCACTCCCACCAGCCCCACTATGATACGGTACGGTACGGGAGTATGTCCTGGTCTGTACCCTGCCTCCCTTCCCACACCCTGCCCCGCCCCCTCGATACCCCAGCTGCGGACGACTGGGAAGATCCCACCTGGACCCCTCTTTCCACCTCTCTGGCGGCCCGTGCACTTAGCCCCGTGCCCAGCACCTAAATATTTGTTGAATGGATGAACGAATGGACATGGATTCAACGAGGTGATCTATCGACCAAGCAAGCTCACCCAGCCAGTGGCCCAACGGTCATCCTGATGGCTCTTGGGGCCTCTCCAACACAAGACCTCTCTGCTTGGTTCCACGTTCTTCAGTTACTAGCCACTTTATGGTTTCCCAGCTGTTTTGACCCTCAAGACACTCCCATTCCTGGCAAAGGACCGTCTCCCGAGGAACCGAGTGCACTGATCGGCCTCTTGGGAGTTAACTGACTGCAGGGTAGCTGGAGTCAGTACCCCTGCCCCGCCGTGCCCCCCGTGGCCCGCACAAACCGACACACACGGGCGGTGGCGCCTGAAAAGCTACGGCTGGCACCAGCCTCACCCAAGAGCCATGTACCTCCACCCAGCTGTTGCACCCTCCTGGTCCCTGGCGCTGTCGCCCCGAAAGCGTCTCCAGCCACGGGTCAGGGACGGGGATGGGGACTCTGAGAGCACCCTGAGAGTTCTCAAGCAGCGTCTGTGTCTGCAGCCTGGCAAACCCAGTAGCTCGTCAGACTCTCGGATTTTCACCAAGCGCTCAGGTTGTAAACTCTCTCTCAGTACCGTTCTAGATGCGCATTTCTCTCTTTACGCTACCTCTTTGTTCATCTTTGCACCTCTGTATGTGAAAACCCACATTTGTCATCTTTCCCCCGAAGTGCGTGACTTTGCCCACGTTTCATCAGGTCGTTTTTTCTTTTTCCTCTTTGTCTTTAATGTTGATCATTATTATTTTTTTTAATTTTGGAGACAGACCGACCAGACAGAGACAGAGAGACAGCACGAGCGGGGGAGGGGCAGAGAGAGAGGGAGACAGGGCCAGGGCGTTGGAAGCAGGCTCCAGGCGCCGAGCTGTCAGCACAGTGCCGGACGCGAACTCGGAACAAGCCTCGAGATCATGACCTGAGCTGAAGTTGGTGCTTAACCCACTGAGCCACCCAGGTGCCCCTCTTTTTTTTTTTTTTTTTTTTTTTTTTCTGATCCCATTCTGGCATCTCCTATATAATTTGGAGAAAAAACCCTGCCTGTGGTTTTGACTGGCAAATATTTATTCCCCTTTCCGTTTTTGTTGTTGTTGTTTTGTTTCTGGATTGTTGTTGTCGTTGTTGTTTTTAAAGTAGACTCCATGCCCAACGTGGGGCTTGAACGTGAGGCCCTGAGACTGCGAGCGGCATGCTCTACACACCGAGCCCGCCAGGCGCCCCCTTTTAAAAATATTGTACAGACATGAGGGGTGCCTGGGTGGCTCAGTCGGTTAACCATCCGACTTCTGCTCTGGTCATGAACCCATGATCTCAAGGTCCCTGAGTTGGAACCCCGCCTGAGGCTCTGCGCTGACATCTCGGAGCCTGGAATCTGCTTCAGATTCTGTGTCTCCCCGGGGCGCCTGGGTGGCTCAGTCGGTTAAGCCTCCGACTTCGGCTCAGGTCATGATCTCACACCTTGTGAGTGCCAGCCCCGCATCAGGCTCTGTGCTGACAGCTCAGAGCTCAGAGCCTGGAGCCTGCTTCGGTTTCTGTGTCTCCCTCTCTCTCTCTCTCTCTCTCAGCCCTTCCCCCGCGCTCGCTCTCTCTCTCTCTCTCTCTCTCTCAAAAAATAAACATTAAAAAAAAAAAAAGGATTCTGCGTCTCCCCCTCTCTCTGCCCCTCCCCCGCTCACTCTCTGTCTCTCTCAAAAATAAATAAACATTAAAACATTTTTTTAAACTGTACAGACATGAATGTTACATATTCACATTGACCAATGTTTTGTAAAAGTTGGACTACCGGAGTCTGAGTCCTAGGCGGCATTGGGTCCTCTGGAAAGAAGCTGCTGGGACTGAGTGAGGCGTGCAGGAGGTTGATTGGGGGTGCGGGGGGTGGAGGGTTAATAAGATAGAGGGAGGAGGCAGGTGTGGGCAAGGAGGGCCTCAGAGCTCTGAGCAACCGGACAAAGCCTTGGCCAGTCAAAGGGAGGCCTCTGGAAACAAAGTGAGCCGGCTAGAGGAGCCCCGCATGTGAAAACCCGGTAGAAATGGCCAGTAGATATGGTCGGGCCCCAGTACCCCATGGAGCCCCGTACCACCCCCCCCACCCCCACCCCCACCCCCACCCCGCTCCGCTCCCCCACTGAGGGCCCCGAGAGAAGCAGTGCCGGCCCCGTGTGCGACCTCCGCGGCCACCACTGCAGCCCCCGCTGTTCACGTGCCGTCGTGCCAGGTCCGGGGTGGCCAAGAAAGGGCCGGCGGGGCCATTTCCTCTGTTGGCTGTCCAGTGGCTCTTATTCCTGCTCGGGCTCGACCCTGATACCCTACGTTCATCTTAGGACTGATGGACAGTCCGGGGCCCTGGTCTCTGACGGTCCCATGGTAAGCATCCGTCTCTACAAAGGCCCAGCAGCATGCCGGGAGCTGCTTTTCAGAAGGTGGAGAGGTCTCTGGCGTTTGGGGCCTGGAGGGGAGGAGGCCTGGCTCCAGAACCCGAAGGGAGGGGAGCCCCCCCCCCGCCCCCACCATGTGACCCTTCGCCCCCGTGGTGGTTTTGCCATAAACTCCACACCTCCACACAGCATCTCTTCCTTCACGGACCCGCCCGCGGCCGCCAACACGGTGGGGTCCGCCGGATGCTGTGGCCCCAACAGCAGGGCTGCCCCTCTGCACCTCGCAGGCCTTCAGAGCCCTTCTCTCTCTGCTCCGCACCCGCCTCCCAAGGTGAGGGTCTCCGACGTCCCGCGGTGCGTGAGCCCAAGCAGGGTGTCTACGTGTGGAGTGGGTTGCTTCCAGAACCCGCAGAGGCCCACCGGGCCCTGGGTTTCCTTCTCTTTCAGCGGCGGCGGGTGTATAAAGAGGAAGCAGTTTTTCGGGACTTTGGAGGGGATGTCCCACAATGGGAGTCCTTAAACGCTGTGCTGCCCTGTTTCTTTCACTGTAGGGTTTCCCTCCCTCTCTGACTGCGGGGCACCGGAGTGCCTGTATCTCTTGATGGCCTCTGGTGCGCCAGCCGCCCAGCTCATCCTGTCCCGTCGGTGTGATGCCACAGAGGGGATAGATTCGATACTGGGGTCTCTGGGATGAGCGGGTGGCCCAGGCCCCTTGGCCCCTCGGAGACTCGGGGGCACAGAAGGGGTGACGTTGCCCCAGGGTGGGGGGCAGATGTCAGCCTATAACTAAGTAACTGTGCTTTTCTCCCCACCCCCCACCCCCCACCCCCGCAACCCGCCGGCCGACTGTCTATCCTTTGCCCATTTTCTGTTGCCTGTTCAACTGTAGGGTATCCATTCCCAGGAACTCAGAAACGGACGCCTGGCATCGGTTAGCCCAGGGTGTGCTTTGCTGGCAACGGGGTGTGCCCAACCCATGAGAAGAAATCCTCTGCGGGGGTTTTAGAAATTTCAGTTCAGGAGACGATCCCGGATGCCACCATGATCGGTTGCTCCGCTTTCTCTGTCGGGGACTGTAAGGTTTCTCGGGGTAGGGAGGCCCGTCTGCCTCTTTCATACCTAGGCATCTGTCTCTCGGTCTTAGCACACAGCAGTCATTCAAGACATGTTTCCTGAACGCATAAACCCCGATTGGTAACACTCGCTCGTTGGTTCCCCCTGCCTTCTATCAGCACCCCAGGAGCCTAACTTAATACTCCAACCATCCAGTCCCAAACGTGCTCAAACTTGCTAGCACTTGGGGAGAAGGAAAAGAAATGAGTGGGAAAGGGGAGGTCCGGAGTCTCATGAGGCTAAGGAGGCATGGAGAGATGACATCTTGCTATTTCTGTCGGGACCTGAGGGGACCCATAAAAGGGCACATAACGACACACGGCAACAGACTAGGAACACGAGAAGAAATTACGTGGTCGGTGTGCTAGATTTGGGTGTCTCTTCTTTCTTTCCTTCTTTCTGTGTCAGCCTATGAGAGGAAAAGAAGTCTCTTTTTAAGTGGAGAGTGTCACATATTTTTCCTCATGTAGGACACAGTTTTGTAGAAGGAGGTGTATGGATTGGGTGGAGGGATACTGTTGTTAGCTAGATTCATTTTTGTTTATTGTTATTATTTACTTTAAAACATTTTACGTTTATTTATTTCGAGAGAGCGCGACCGAGCAGGGGAGGGGGAGAGCGACAGAATCCCAAGCAAGATCCGCCCTGTCAGAGCAGGGCCTCGCGTGGGGCTCAAACTCACCAACCGTGGTGAGATCATGACCTGAGCCGAAACCAAACGTCGGACGCCTAACCGACGGAGCCATCCGGGCACCCCTAGATTCCTTTTTTTTATAATCATGGGTCCCCCTCAGCGCTAGCAGAGATTTTAATCCAGATCTGCCCTAAAACAATATAGGAGTATAAAAAAGACCCGATGATTACAGGTGGACAGAAACTGCAGGGAACCCTGGAAATGTCCGCCAACACAAAGGTATTTTTTTAATCAAGAGTGCACATTGTGGGGGCGCCCGGGCGGCTCAGTCGGTGAAGTGCCTGACTAGGGCTCAGGTCATGATCATCTATCTCATGGTTCCTGAGTTCCGGCCCCGCATCAGGCTTTCCGCTGTGAGCACAGAGCCCGTTTTGGATCCTCCGTTCCCCTCTTCTCTCTCTGCCCCTCCCCTGCTTGTGCTCTCTGCCTCTCTCCAAACAAACAAAGTGTAAAAACCTTAAACAAAACAAAACAAAACAAAACAAAACGTGTGTACATCGTGGGTGCTCCACAAATGTATTTCCCGTGAATGGAAACCCTGGGAGAGACAAGTGAGCGAGCAGGAACTCTCCGTTTTCACTGTGGGCACGAGCCACAGCCACTTGTAAACGTAAGGCCTTTCTCTAGTTGTGGCAGCGGACTGTCAAGAGGCCTGAAGGGGAAGCATCTCCCTGACAAGACAGAAAGTGGGTACTTTATACCAGGCGTTGGCCGACTACAGCCAGTAGTCCGCTCTTGTAAGGTGCACTCTTGTAAGGTCCGCTCTTGTAAGGTGCACGTTAACAACGGATCGTACATTTTTAAAGGGTTGTGAAAGAAGGAATATGTCACAGAGACCTTTGGGGGGGGGCCCGTGGAGCCTCAACTTTCTACGATGTGGCTGGCCCTTTAGAGAGAAAGCATGCCCCCCCACCCGCCCCCGTCTCATACCACCAACGGTGAGGTTAAGAAAACATTTCACCTTTGTGCAGCAGGCAAAAGGGAGCACGGTTGAGAAGGTATGTCACTTTGTAGGTATGGACCTCCTACGATGATAACCTTCCGCTTAAAAAATGACCACCGACTTGGGGCGCCTGGGTGGCTCAGTCTGGTTGGGCCTCGGACTTCGGCTCTCAGATCATGATCTGGCAGTTCGTGGGTTCCGGCCCGTGTCGGGGCGGGGGGGGGGGGGGGGTCTCTCTCTGACCCTCTTCCGCTCACACTTTGTCTCTTTGAAAAACCCTCTTCCGCTCACACTCTGTCTCTTTGAAAAACAAGTAAACACTAAAATTAAGACAAAACAAACAAACCACCTGCTTACAGTATTCAGTCATTTACATGCCATAGACCCCACTCAGGAGCACGACCAGGAGACGGAAGTAGTAAGAGAGGTGGTCCCGTGTCGGGTTTGGTCGGACTCCACATCCGTCCAGCCTGGGAGCAAGAATTTGGAAGCTTAAGCCCCAACAGCAGGTGTCTTTGCAAACTAACTCCTAGCCGGTACTCCCCAAAAGATGCAGCTGAGAACAACGATTTCGGGGGGGGGGGGGGGGGGGAGAAGCTCCGCGCTATCTTACAGGCGCCCGTCGTGCACGCCAGCCTCTAAGAGAAGGAAAGGAACTGCCGAGGTTAGGCGCACCCACCACCCACACCCGCAGGACCCCAATCAGTTTGGTAACTGCGCGCTGATCTTAAACACCACAAGTACCACCTCCCCCCAAGACGGAGGAGGACACCGTTCCTGGAAGTACTGCAATACCAGGTCGATGCGTGGAGTGGACGGAGCAAGCTCCTATTCCATCTCCCAGCTCCAAAAATCCATTTAATATATTGTCCTCGGATAGAGGACGTATCAGATATTAAACTGATAAGAACAGATACTACACTTGATCTTAGCCAAAAGGCCGAGAAGCGATACCGGCTCTGCTCGCCTCCCCGCCACCACCCTGCCGTCATCCACATTGCACTCACGGTGAGCCGGGTCACCCTCCTTCGAGGTCTCACTTCCCTCGCTTCTCGGACTTTGGTATGGGAGCCACACTAGGCAGCAGGCTCTTGTGCAGATTTTTAAATCTCTGCCTTTTAAAAGAGAAATTGTGTTCTCTGTCGTTGCTTCGTCGCGCTCCCCCAGAGGCCATTTCTCATTTGAATGCCCCCGCCCCTTCCGCGCGGCCAGGTGTAACCGCGCCCACCATTTCCCAGTTCTCTTGAAGGGCTTTGTGGGCTGGAGCAGAACCTAGGTTGAGGCCAAGCTCCCAGTTGGTTTAAAGCTTTTGCCTGCGTAAAGGCAGGACCAAGGGGGAGGTGGGGATGGGGGTCTGGGAACTGGGGAGTGTGTGGAAGGGGGCTGGAGCAGAGTGGTCCGAGTTTGAAGAACGTCGTCCGTCCCGTCATCACTGTAGGACCCTACGGGGCTTGCTGTCTCCAGGGTGCTGGGAACCGAGAAGCGCCCGGCTGAGGTCTCCTGGAAAGGGCTCCAGAGAGAAGTTGGGACCGGAGATTGGGCCCTAACAGGGCTGCTACCCTGCCTTGGTCAGCAGGGCTCTTGGGCAAACTACTTGACCCGACCCCAGTCGAGCCTCAGTGTCCCGGGTCCAGACGTGGAAACCTTCGTGCCTTCCTGAATGGGGTCGAGGGAGCACGGAACGTAGCTAATGAGGTGACCTCAATTTAAGCCGTCTAGAATATGGGTCCTGGGTCCCACGAGGTACCAGTGAAGGGGCCATCGATTGTGACACCGAAACAACGGAGCGGCAGTACACAATCCAATAGGACACATTGGTTGTTTGGGTCCGACTTGTGCCCAGTGCTTTCTTTTCGGGTCAAACTTGCAAAGTTTACCTACAGATGGAACAGTTGAGACAGAGAGGTTAAGCAATTTGTCCAAGACCACACAGCTTAGTTGGTGAAGAGGCTGGGTAAGGTCTAGAAAGCCAAGAGCTCAGGGCCTGGAAAGAGCACGGGGGGGGGGGGGGGGGGGGGGGAGCAAGAAAGAAAGAGAAAAGTTATTCTTGTGTGTCCAGCCCAGGAGGAGACTAAGCGTTGGCTGAGCCTGACACACAGGTAGGTGTGCGGGCGCGGACAGGACGGAAGCCATCTAAACCCAGTTTGCCTAGTGTGACCTAGCGTGGACCTTGTCCTCCTCGCTTCACCCTCCGCCTTCAATAAACCATTTGCCCATTGTCCTGTAAACTAAGAGATGATGAGATGAGAAATCATTAGACAGAATTATTAGGAATAACGACACGTGGGGTGCCTGGGTGGCTCAGTCGGTTAAGCGCCCCACTTTGGCTTTGGTCCTGATCTTCAAGGTCGGTGAGTTGGATGGAGCCCCTCATCCGGCTCTGCGCCAACAGCACGGAACCTGCTTCGGATCCTCGGATCCTCGGGTCTCCCTCTCTCTCCGCCCCTCCCTCGATCGTGCGCTCATGCGCGCGCTCGCCCCCCCCCCCCCCCCAATAAACAAACAAACAAAGAAACAAACATTTTTTTACAAAGAGGGAATAACAAGACATGTTTGGTACGTAGCATATCTGTGAGAACCAAGCACAGGGAAACACCTCAGGCCATTCACTTCTCTGTAGCTCCTCATCTGGAAAGCGAGAGTACTAACAGCAAGCATATAATCTTAATCTTCCCTCCTCCACTCAGGGCCCCTGTTCTCCCTTGCCTGTTTTTTGTTTGTTTGTTTGTTGTTTTTTGTTCTTTATTCCATAGTCCACAGTTATATTTCCAGTGCTTAGGACAGTACCTGGCATATACTGGACACTTTGTATATTTGGTCGAATAAATGAATAAATATTATATAATGTGATCTCTACATACGGAAGGTCATCGGCAGACCTCCTGGCTTGTGGTAATTATGACCCTCACTGCGTTCTACCAACTTTCTGCTCGCTTCCACGTTTATCTGGTCATCTCGTGCGTGTGTGCTCGCTTATTCATTCATTCATTCATTCATTTATTTATTTATTTATTTATTTATTTATTTATTTATTTATTTATTTAAAGTAGGCTCCATGCCCAACATGGGGTCTGAACTCACGACCCTGAGATCATCGAGAGTCCCATGCTCTTCTGACGGAGCCAGCCAGGCGCCCCACCGGGCTCCCTCCCGGAACGTCACGGGCATCTTGATCTGTGCAGTGAGGTGCCTGGGATGGCAGACATGCATGTTCTGTCATCGCAAAGGAGTATTTCCCATTGCAAATTAATGGTTTCTCATTCCAGTTCACGCACCGGCTTCTTGTGAGTTTGGTCAAGTTACTGAGTGTCTCTATTCTTTGCCCGTTGTCCTTTAAATTGTTCATCATTTTGCATTTCCACCTCGAGCACAGAGCACACTTCCTCGTATCCGTCCTAGTATAGGGATTGGGAGTAGAAGTCTGACGTTACTTTTTCTGGATGGCTACCCAGCCGTCCCGGCATCCTATACGGAATAATAGCCCACGGACCGTCAGGTTCAGACGCCACCCTGATCATGTAAAAAAAAAAAAAAA
This sequence comes from Puma concolor, assembly GCF_028749965.1. Taxonomy (NCBI): domain Eukaryota; kingdom Metazoa; phylum Chordata; class Mammalia; order Carnivora; family Felidae; genus Puma; species Puma concolor. The sequence goes on along the minus strand of NC_141680.1, from coordinate 43,293,473 downwards.
AAAGTCCTCATACGTATTTAGATCTATTTCCGGATTTTTCTTCTCTCTCTCTCGTTTTAAAAAGATTTTAGTTTTAAGTAATCGCTACACCCAACGTGGGGCTCGAACTCACAACAACTCCAAGATCAGGAATCACATGCTCTACCCACTGGCCCGCCAGGCACCCCTGGATTTTTCTAATAAAAATTCTTCTGATAACCTGTTTTTAACATTTTTGATGCAGGCGCGCCCGGACGGCTCAGCTGGTTAAGCAACCATCGGCTCCTGATTTCGGCTCAGGTCACCATCTCACAGTTTGTGAGTTCGAGCCCCTCAATGGGCAGTGCGGAGACTACTTGGGATTCTCTCTCTGTCTCTCTCACTCAAAACACAAACATATGCATAAATAAGCAAACTTAAAATTTTTGATTCAACTGATTCTCCAGTATCACACCTACTCCGTGACTGGCACCTGTGGGCCCTGGGTCGGCAAGGGGCATCTGCCAAGCTCTTCCAGTCCTCTTCTGCTGCCATTCAGCCACCATCACACCCCCACAGAGCCTTGGGGGATGCCCACGCACAGCAGGAGGGTGTCTGCCCCCCTCCCGCCCGCTGCCAAGGACACCAACTCCAACTCCAGGCGCTCCTGAGCGTTCCCTCCTCAGGCTTGGCAGGGCTGTTGGGTCCCTGCCAGCCCAGGAGGACAGCGTCCTCAAGTCCAATCCCCACCGCGTCTGTGTTTTTTTTACCTGGCCCTGCGGCAGCCCTGCCTTCATCTCCACGTCTACCCTGTCCTCTTGCTCCTGAGCCGAAATCGGACACTCAACCGACTGAGCCACCCAGGCGCCCCTCCAGCGGGTTCTTTTTTGTCCCCTCAGCTCAGCTTTCACAACTAGTTGAAGAGACCCGGTCGGAGAGACATGCCATTTTGTTTTGTCTGACTTCCCCTCCCCTCCCCTCCGCTCTCAATTCTTCTCCCCTCTCCTTTTCCTCCAGTTACACACAAAGGCTTTTGCTTCTGTGACTCCCGTCAGAACCCGGTCCGTCTGTCTGACTTGGCAGTGGGCAAGGGAGATTGTTTTTTCTAGCAACGGCTGGCCACGTTAGGGTCACATATACCCTGTTTTAAAAATGACTCCGGGGGCGTCTGGGTGGCTCGGTCAGGTGAGCGTCCGACTCCTGATTTCAGCTTCAGATCGTGATCTCACGGTTCTTGTGTTTGAACCCCATGGCGGTCTTTGCGCTGACAGCGCACAGCCTGCTCGGACTTCTTTCTCTCTTCTTTCTCTGCCCCTCCCCCCCCCCATTCTTTCTCTCTCTCTCTCTCTCTCTCTCTCTCTCTCTCTCTCTCTCTCACACACACACACACACACACACACACACACACACACAAATAAGTAAATAAACTTAAAAAAAAAAAATACAAAAGGCCCGAGGTGGGACATTTTACCGCAGTCTCGCTGCTCAAAGCGAGGTCTCCAGATCAGCAGCATTAGGGTCCCGTGAGCATGCTGGAAACGCAGGACCACGGGCTTCTTAACAAGACTCTCCTGGCGTGTGTGTGTTTATGTGTGTGTGTGTGCATGTGCGTACGGGACCGTTTGAGAAGTGCTCGGCGACGGCACTTGATGACTGAGGGAGAGAGACCGGCAGAAGCAGCAGATATATTCCTCAGGATCTCCACTCTCACTACCGATACATGCAACCCAATTTCTCTCCACCCTTCTCTCACCCTGACCTTCTGAGTCCCTGAGGAGAGTCTGCAAACGGTTTCTAGAACCTTCTGGTGCCGAGACAGAGAAAAGGAGCCCATGACACACGAGCTAACTTTTTGGTGTTTCTTTTGTTTGAATTGTAAGTGACCGGAAGGCTCCAGGAACTGTGGATGGGATAATAAAAAAGCACAGAAGATACCGAAGGTCATTAATTAGATTCACTTGCATGTTCCTTGAGAGACAGGAGCCAAGAGGTGTGGGACTGTTCACGCTGCATTTCTTTGATGGGGCCGGGCGGTGTTACCCCAAGCCAGCCTGAAAACCCTGGATAGTTACACGTGATCAAGGCAGTTGCAAGGGCCAGAAGAGTACCTGCCCCCACCCCCCCCCCCCCAACCTCCCGCCCCGACTGCGTTCGGGATCCCGGGGCTAGAAAGAATATCAGGGTTTGTGTGCTGGACAGCAACTTTCATGCCCAGCTAGACTGGATCCATAAAACTAGTTAGACTCCCCCAAGAACCGGGCTTCAAAACTTGCCTGCCATCCTTGGGCACCCACCTTGGGCACCCACCGTGGGCCGGGTCGGCAAATCCCCACATTGTCCTTTTGGTCTTCCAACGATCCCAAAGAGAAGGTGTTACTTATCGTATTTTACGTCCAAAGAGATCCAGGCCGCCGAGGCCCCACCTCCCAACATCCTCAGCTGTCTTGCTCTGCTTCCTCCCACAGAATTAAGGGGACCCTTCGTCTTGGCTGGTTGGTTTTGCGTCTTTGCGATTGACGGGTCCTCTCGTTCCCATCCACTTTCTGAGGAAAGTGGATCAATCAGCGTTCACGATCCCCACTTAACAGATGAGAAAAGCACACTTTCAGAAAGAGATTTCAAGCTAACCGGACTTGGGAGACAGACTCAGATGTGTGGGGGGCGGATTCAAGGAGCCGGACACCTGGCTGCTGAGGGCAGAACGTTGGGTGCCTGGCCAGGGGTTTAAGATCCAAAGTGGGTTGCCAGGCAGCCGGCTCCTTTACCTGCACTGCACCGCCTCTAGGGCTGAGGCATCATCTCAGCCGATGAACCGATTTTCTTTTTCTCTTTGGGGGCAGCAGGGGGAAGCAGGGAGCAGCTGAGGGATGGACCCCCCACACACACACACACCCCCACCCCGCCGACCCCTGTGCGTCAGGACCTCCCAGCACCTTGGGAGTCATCCATCCTGTGCTTAACTTAGGTGACAGGAAAACCAAGGTCCTGAGACCGGAAGGTTCAAGGCCATCCAGGTGTCAGACACAAGAGGGTGTGTAAGCCCAGGCTTCCTGTTGAGACCCCCTCAGAGGGTAACACTCCATGATGGAGACTGATTTCATCCATCCCTTGTACTTTGACAAGTACAATTTCTTTCTTTCTTTCTTTCTTTCTTTCTTTCTTTCTTTCTTTCTTTCTTTCTTTCTTTCTCTTTCTTTCTTTCTCTCCCTTAAGTTTATTTATTTTGAGAGGGAGGGAGGGAGGGAGGGAGGAGAGAGAGAGAGAGAGAGAGAGAGAGAGAGAGAGAGAGAAAGTGTGGGAGGGCGGGGAGGGGGGAGGGAGAGAATCCCAAGCAGACTCCGTGCTGTCAGCACAGAGCCCCACGCCAGGGCTGGATCCCACAAACCGTGAGATGCTGACCTGAGCTGCATTCAAGAGCCCGGCACTTAAACAACTGAACCACCCAGGCGCCCCGGCAAGTCCAAGGTTTTGGTAAGTCTAAGATCACAAAACAGAACTGGGTAAAAATTTCCACAACTAATGGAAAAACTGGACTCAAGTAGAATAAATATTAATTACATGAGACTGAATGAGTTGAGGAGGAGGATCATTTTTATGACTTCATTGCTTGTTCTTTAATGTTTTGTGTTTCCAGATTTTTTTTGAAACCTTTTTTATCTTTTCTCTTAAGCTATCGACAATTTGGCAAATTATACCTTTGTAAACAAAGATGAAACATTTACTTTTTCTCCCTACATGATCCCTCCAGAATTCGGAAAGTTTTCAGCATTCTTCTTTCTTTTCTTTTCTAATTTTTAAAATATTTACTTACTTGTTTACTTTGAGAGACAGAGAGAGAGAGAGAGAGAGAGAGAGAGAGAGAGAGAGAACGTGAGTCGGGGAGGGGCAGAGAAAGAGGAGAATGAGAAACCCAGGCAGGCTCCGCGCTGTCAGCCCAGAGCCCGAGGTGGGGCTCAAACTCACCAACCGAGGGTTCATGACCTAGCCGAGACCAGGAGTTGGATGCTTAACTGACTGAGCCACCCAGGCGCCCCTAGATTCATTCAGTTGTTATAATCATGAGTCCTCTTGAGCGCTGGCAGAGATTTTAATCCCGATCTGCCCTAAAACATAAAAAGTCCTGGTGATGACAGGTGGAGGGAAACTGCAGGAACCACGCGTTTAAGGAAGAAACCCTGGAAACGTCCGCCAACACAAAGGTATTTAAGGAAGAGTGTACAGTGTGCGTGCTCAACAAACGTACTTAATTAACATGGATGGAAAACCCGGGAGACACAAGTGAGCAGGAACTCTCCGTTTCCACTTTGGTCACGAGCCACAGCCACTTGTAAATGTAAGGCCTTTCCCTAGTCGTGGCAGCGGACTGTCAAGAAGCCTGAAGGGAGGCATCTCCATGACAAGACACAAAGGTGTTTTATATCAGGGGTTGGCAGACTACAGCCCGCACCCACATCTGGCCCGGTCCACTCTTGGAAGGTGTGCGTCAACAACGGACACTTTTAAGGGGTTGGAAAAGAAAGAGATGTCACAGACCTCCCGGGGCCGTGAAGCCTCGGCTTTTCACTACGTGGCGACGTCCGTCTCGTACCACGAATGATGATGAGGTTAGGAAAACGTCTTACCGGGACAGAAGGTAAAAAGAAGCGCGGTTCAGGAGATACGCCACGTGGGGGTATGGGCTTCCCGCGATGGATCTCCTAGCAGCCTTCCATCGAAGAAAGAACTACCGTTTCGAGACGTCAACTGTTAAGTTTCCACACGCCCCACACAGAAACACGAAAAACAAAGAGTAGCACAGATAGGTCCACGGGGAAGACTTGTCACGGGAGTGAGCATCCCTCCCCCATACTGCGTGGAACCAAAAACCGACGACCAAAAACACACGCGCGTCTTCTCCCAAGCCACTTACCAGGGGTAGCAGGAAAATTCCCGCAGAGCGTACAACACCCCAGCCTGCAGAGAGAAAGCTCAGAGCCTCAGCAGAAAGAACACAACGCAAGCAAGTACTTGCAGGAATAACACGAAAAGGACGCAAGAACTGACTTTAGGCACCACAGATGTTGTCCCCCGAGCGGGGGTGCACCGTTCCTGGAAGTACTGCAATACCAGGTCGATGCGTGGAGTGGACGGAGCAAGCTCCTATTCCATCTCCCAGCTCCAAAAATCCATTTAATATACTGTCCTCGGATAGAGGACGTATCAGATATTAAACTGATAAGAACAGATACTACACTTGATCTTAGCCAAAAGGCCGAGAAGCGATACCGGCTCTGCTCGCCTCCCCGCCACCACCCTGCCGTCATCCACATTGCACTCACGGTGAGCCGGGTCACCCTCCTTCGAGGTCTCACTTCCCTCGCTTCTCGGACTTTGGTATGGGAGCCACACTAGGCAGTAGGCTCTCGTGCAGGTTTTTAAATCCTCTACCTTTTAAAAGAGAAACTGTGTTTCTGTCGACGCTTCGTCGCTCTCACCCAACGCCGTTCCTAATTTGAATTCCCCGCCTTTTCCCGCCCGCGGAGGCGTGGCTAAAGCGGGCCCACTGGACCCCGGGATCGCTTCCGCGCGCCGAGAGTCGAAGCCGCGCCGGGCGGTCGGTCTCCGCTTTTGTGCATAACGGAGACTAAAGACGGGACCAAAGAGGATCGGGGGTGCCGTCAAGAGGGGCCTGTGGAAGGGACCTCTTGGCGGAGGGTCTTCTTGAGGCAAGGCAAAGTCGCAAGACCCTTTCCCTAGAAACTCCGAGACCTTACCGTATTAAATTGGTCGCACGCCGGCGCAAAGACGACCTTGGTATCTGTCGGTCGAGCAGCTCCTTCTGAGTCAGGGGAGCGGCACGTCTGCGGGAGGGGCTTCCCGGAGCCGGTGGTAGCCTCCCTGCAAGGCGGAAGGCAGGTGGCAGAAAGTGTAGGGCAGGGAGGAGGCCTGCCACATCTCGGGAGGCGGGGCTGGGCCGCTGGAGGGATTCCCCCTCGCCCCCCATCCCTCCCAGCTCCAGCCCTTGCGTCTATTCCTGCTTCTTTCTGTGAATGAATCCTATCAATAGCTTTTTTAGTCCCTAGCTACTGGACAGTGCTCAGCACACATGTGGCACCAGAGAAATACTAGTTGAAAAAAAGAAATTTCGGGCGCCTGGGTGGCTCGGTGGGTTAAGGGTCCGACTCTTGACTTTGGCTCAGGTCGTGACCTCACGATTTGTGAGATGGAGCCCTGCATCGGGTTCTTCGCTGACAGCACAGAGCCTGCTTGGGATTCTCTCTCTCTCTCTCTCTCTCTCTCTCTCTCTCTCTCTCTCCCCCCCCTCCATCTCTCTCTCAGAATAAATAAATAAACTTAAATAAAAACTAAGAAAAAAAAGAAATTTGGTGAATGAATGAATGAAGTGCACATGAAACGATACATAATGGGCTTCGCTTGCACCTGGCCTGACGACATAGGACTCTTTGCGCCTCCTACTCCCAGATCTGTGTTCAGATATGTGGGTATCAGACCATCCTTTTTTTTTTTTTTTTTTTAAATTTTTTTTAACGTTTATTTATTTTTGAGAGACAGAGAATGAACAGGGGACGGGCAGAGGGAGACGGGGAGACGGAGACACAGAATCTGAAGCAGGCTCCTGACTGTGAGAGTCAGCACAGAGCCCGAGGCGGGGCTTGAACCCGGAACCGCGAGTTCAGGACCTGAGCCCAAGTTGGACACTCAAGCGACTGAGCCATCCGGGGGCCCCTGTATCAGACAGACCATCTTATACTCGCTCGTTGGGTTTTGCTGAGAGGGGGGTTGCTATCATCTGAACGCCCCAAGCAATTGTTCATCTCTCTTTGGCTTTCCTGTTCTGCCTGGTATTCTGGCCATCCGGGCGAGTGTCTCAGTCCCCGTCTGCAGCTGGATGCACCCCCCAGGGCAGGAGCGGGGTCTGTCCGGTCTCTGCTTCCAGCACCCGCCCAGGTGTGTCACATCACGTTACAGGAGATTAAGGACAAATCAGTTAACGATGAATATTGGTGCAATCCCTATCAGAATAACACCAGCATTCTTCAATAGAGCTAGAAGAAACAAGCCCCAAGTTTGTATGGAACCAGAAAAGACCCCAAATAGCCAATGCAATCTTGAAAAAGAAAACTGAAGCTGAGGCATCACACTCCCAGACTTCAAGATGTATTGCAAAGCTGTAATCATCTGGACAGTGTGGCACTCTTGCAAAAACAGACACTGAGATCAATGGCACGGAATAGAGAACCCAGAAATGGATCCACAAACATATGGCCAACTAATCTTTGACAAAGCAGGAAAGAGTATCCAATGGAATAAAGACAGTCTCTTCAGCAGACAGTGCTGGGAAAACTGGACAGCAACATGCAGAAAAAACGGACTTGGACCACTTTCTTATACCATACACAAAAATAAACTCGAAATGGATGAAACACCTTAATGTCAGATAGAAAACCATCAGAATCTTAGAGGAGAAAAAGGCAAAAACCTCTTTGACTTCGGCTGTAGCACTTCTTACTCAACAGGTCTCCGGAGGCAAGGGAAACAAAAGCAAAATGAACTACTGGGACCTTCTGTACTGCAAAGGAAACAATCAGCAAAACTAAAAGCAACTGATTGAGTGGGAGAAGATAGGTCCAAATGACATACGAGATAAAGGGTTAGTATCCAAAATCTATAAAGAACTTATCAAACTCCACACCCAAAAACAAATAATCCAGGGAAGATACGGGCAAAAGACATGAATAGACACTTCTCCAAAGAAGACATCCGGATGGCCAATCGACACGTGAAAAAATGCTCAACAACATTCGTCGTCACGGAAATACAAATCAAAACCACCGTGAGTTACCACCTCACACCTGTCAGAATGGCTAACGTTAATAACTCAGACGACGATAGATGTCGGCGAGGATGTGGAGAAAGAGTATCTCTTTCGCACTGCTACTGGGAACGCAAACTGGTGCAGCCACTCTGGAAAACAGAATGGAGTTTCCTCAAAATATTAACGATAGAAATACCCTATGACCCAACAGTTGCACTACTAGGTATTTACCCAAGGGATGCAGGTGTGTTGTTTCGAAGGGGCACGTGCACCCCAATGTTTATAGCAACGCGATCGACAACAGCCACAGTATGGAAAGAGCCCAAATGTCCATCAATGGATGATGGATAAAGAAGATATGGTGTATATATATATATATATATATATATATATATATGACATATATATGATATATATGTATATGTACATATATACATATATATGTACATATACATATATATATATACACAGTAGAGTATTACTCGGCAATTAAAAAGAATGAAATCTTGTCATTTGCAAGTATGTGGATAGAACTAGAGGGTATTATGCTAAGCAAAATTAGTCTGTCAAGGAAAGACAAATATCGTATGACTTCACTCATATGAGGACTTTAAGATACAAGCCACATGAGCATAACTGAAGGGAAGCAAAAATAATATAAAAACAGGGTGGGGGACAAAGCATAAGAGACTTATAAATATGGAGAACAAACAGAGGGTTACTGGAGAGGTTGTGGGGGGATGGGCTAAATGTGTAAGGGGCATTAAGGAATCGACTCGTGAAATCATTTTGCAGTATATGCTACTAACTTGGATGTAAGTTAAACAATGAATAATTAAATGAAATTAAATTAAAATTAATTTAATTAAAAATAAAATAAAATAAAATAAAATGAATACATGCAACCCAGACCACAGAAAAAGTACTTTTTTTCTAAAATATAAAGAGCTCCTGCAAATAATTATAACAGACAAACCATATAGTTTTTAAAAAAAAAAGGGCAAAGGCCAGGTGCAGACAATTCACAGAAAACAAAAAGTGGTTCTTTGGGGTTTTTTTTGTTTGTTTTTTGTTTTTTTTAGTTTATTTTGACAGAGTGAGAGGACATGAGCAGGATCGGTGGGGGAGGGGCAAAGAGAGGGAGAGGAAGAGAATCCCAAGCAGCCTCTCCACTGTCAGTGTGAAGCCTGATTAGGGGCTTGGAACTAAGAAACTGTGAGATCATGACCTGAGCTGAAATCAAGAGTCAGAGGCTTAACCAACTGAGTTTCCCAGGTGCCCCTTAATATATTTTATTTTAAGTAATCTCTATACCCAAGAGGGGCTTGAACTTTAGACCCCAAGTACCCCTGTCTATATTGGCTTAAATCCTGTTAATTGTTTTTGAGGTTTTATCTATCTGTAAATTAGACTTGATCCTGAATTCCTCTAGTTTCCTCAAATATCTGGCTATGACTCACCAAATTTACATTTCCAATTTCCTCCTGCCCTTCTGATTTGGAATCGCTAAGAACAAAGACTGTTTTGAGTCTCCTTGGATGGGAGTATATAGCAGGTCTTTGTCACAACCCAGATAGCAGCCAAATATCAGGGACTTAAAACCTGAATCTCCGTCTCACAGCTGAAGAAGGTTACATCTGAGATCTGGTCCTGTACAAAAGTTGGAGATCTGCAAATCAAATTAGGAAGAGAAGTAGCTGACATCAAGGTAGACTACTTTCTTCCAAGATGATAGATCAACACTTCATACTTTAACTAAACATGAATCTCTTCTTCCCTCTCTTTGCTTTACTCTGGCACTGGCCTGGGAAGATAACACCATCATCCATTATCTCCCAGGCCACTGCTAAGACGAATAACCTCTGGAATTTAGAACAACTTTTCATTTCAGGCTAGGAGAAAACCTAACTGACCCCTTGCTTGGATTAGCAAATGAAACAATCTCTGTGAATGAATCCATTAACAGTACCACCTTCATGGAAATGGTTTGTGCCCAATAAGGTTTTTGTTTTGTTTTGTTTTGTTTTGTTTTGTTTTGTTTTCCTGCAGTGGTTATCATTCTCCTTGGGTGTATGAATGCCTAGATGCTTGGCACATAGCTGGGCAATGCCTCTTAGGTTGTCTATCTGTGTCCCTAACTTTTTACAAACAAGCTAAGACACCTGTTCGGTCAACTCCTCTGAATTTACATTGTCAAGTTAGAAAGGACCTATCTGGAGGCTTTCATGATTCAGGATTCACTTACTTTGGCAGGTCCCTACTTGCCTGGTCAGGAGTAATGAGCACCAATGAGGCTATGACAAAGTATCTCTCTTTAGCTCTCAAAAAATACTGCAGAATCCATTGCAAAAGCAATAGCTGCCCAACAAATATCCGGAATCTCTAGTCAAACTTGTTCTTGATAATAAAACTGATTGTCTTTTAGCTAAGCATGGAGGTATCTTTGCCGTGGCCAACACCACCTGCTGTGCCTGGATTAACATTTCTGGGGAAGTTGAAATTCAGTTACAAAAGAGATCACTGAGCAACCTACTTCACTTAAAAAGGTGACTCCCTGGGGTGCCTGAGTAGCTCAGTCAATTAAGCATCAGACTTCGGCTTAGGTCAAGATCTCGAGGTCCGTGAGTTCCAGCCCTGTTTCGGACTCTGTGCTGACAGTTCAGAGCCTGGAGCTTGTTTCAGATTCTGTATCTGCCTCGTTCCCACTCACACACACACACACTCTCTCTCTCTCAAAATTAAACATTAAAAAAATAATAAAAGGTGACTCCTTCAGGGGCATCTGGGTGGCTCAGTTGGTTAAACGTGTGACTCTGGATTTTGGCTCATGTCTTGATATCATGGTTTATGAGATCGAGCCCCTCATCAGGCTCTGTACTGACAGCATGGACCCTGCTTGGGATTCTCTCTCTCTCTCTTTCTCTCTCTCTCTCTCTCTCTGCCTCTCTCCCTCATGCTCTCTCTCAAAAACAAACAAATAAACAAAAGTGACTCCTTTGAAGGTCTTTCTCTGACTTATTTAAAAAAATTTTTTTTAAGTTTATTTATTTTTGAGACAGAGAGAGACAGAGCATGAATGGGGGAGGGTCAGAGAAAGAGGGAGACACAGAATCTGAAACAGGCTCCAGGCTCTAAGCTGTCAGCACAGAGCCTGATGCAGGGCTTGAACTCACGGACCGTTAGATCATGACCTGGGCTGAAGTCGGACGTTTAACCGACCGAGCCACCCAGGCGCCCCTCTCTGACTTATTTGATTGTGATTGGTTTTTGTCTTGGGAACTCTTGCCCCAAAGTATACTCCAGAGATTGGGAAGTATCTTGCTTATAGCAATCATAGTAATCTCCCTGGCACCTTATGCTCTCAGTCTTTAAAGGCATGCATGTTTGCAGCCTCTAGCCAACAATCTAAGTCTGGTATGCCTAGAAATGAAGAAAATGGTCAGCTAAAAAATTTCAGGGGTGCCTGGCTGGCTCAGTTGATAGAGCATGCAACTCTAGATCTTGGGGGTGTGAGTTTGAACCCCATGTTGGGTGTAGAGATTACCTTAGAATAAAATCTCAAAGGGGTGCGGAGCTGGCTAGTTGGTAGAGCATGTGACCTTGATCTTGGGGTTGTGAGTTCAAGACCCACATTGCATATGGAGCCTACATAAAATAAAAATTTTAAGAGGTGTCTGCATGGCTCAGTTCATTGAGCCTCTGACTCTTGAATTGGGCTCAGGTCACGATCCCATGGTCATGGGATCAAGCCCTGCGTCTAGCTATGTGCTGAGCACAGAGCCTGCTTAAGATTCTCTTCCTCTGCCCATCTCCCCTGCTCGTTCTAAAATAACAAAAACTGTTGCATCCACACAACTCCTGAAACAGAATGCTACAGGCACCAGTGACAGTCACAGCAAAATTTATTGCAATGAGAGGCAAGGCCAACCGATTAGGACCCACACTCTTTTTTTTTCTTTTTTTTTAATTTTTTTTTTTTCAACGTTTATTCATTTTTGGGACAGAGAGAGAGAGAGCATGAACGGGGGAGGGGCAGAGAGAGAGGGAGACACAGAATCGGAAACAGGCTCCAGGCTCTGAGCCATCAGCCCAGAGCCCGACGCGGGTCTCGAACTCACGGACCGCGAGATCGTGACCTGGCTGAAGTCGGACGCTTAACCGACTGCGCCACCCAGGCGCCCCATCGACACTCTTGACCAGAGTGCGGTCTCGAACAGCCCGGGTATAGAGTTTTTATAGCCGACCACAACGTCTTATCATCACCTGGGGACAGAACAAAGAAATAGTTCCCAGATGGGGGTGGAAACAGTTCAGACATGCCCTTGCCCGAATCCAATCAAACACTAAACCAGTTGATTTTCCTTAAACTTTTGTTCCCTTGATTGATAGGACAAGGCTGTTATCTCTTAATCTACAGTGTTAAAACAAAGCTGTTATTTCTTAAGGCTACAGGTTAGCCCTACACTACAATTTAACCCTTACAAAACAAACAAACAAAAATTTAAAAATTAAAATAAAAAATAAAACCTTAAAAAATATGAAAGTAAAAAATTTCAAATGGGAAGTTGTGATGTGTTACTACCATAGGGATAAAGCAAAAAACATCAGGACCTGTAACTATCATATCAAGGATCAGTAAAAGTTGTGAGAACCACATAGTGGTAGCTGAGAGTGACACAGATGGCTTAAATTTTGATCACATCTCTCAGGCAGAGAGTCTGATCAAAAGGAGGGAATGGTTAAAAATAAAAAAAGAAAGAAACAATAAGCTCAAATAGAAACCTAACTACAGGAAATGACCTTTAAACTGTCAATCTGGTATTTCCTGATCAGTACCAGTGAGGTAATCTGCATGATAGACCCCTCCCCTACCGCCCAAAGGAAGGTGACCTTACCTGAAACTATCCTTTTCTAGTAACTTCCTTGTCTTGCCCCATTTCTGCCTATAAAACTCTCCCATTGTGTATAGCTCTTTGGGGCTCCTTACTACTTGGCCGGTAGGATGCTGCCTGGTTCATGAATCCCTGAATAAAGTCAATTAGATTCTCCCATTTACTCAGTTGAATTTTGTTTTTTAACATATCTAAATAGTAGCAGTGCCTTCTGGAATGTAATAATTGCATCCTGGTTTCTGAGATGTAAAGTTATGAAAAAGATGTGTTATTTGGGATGGAACTCATGAACCATGAGATCATAACCTGAGCTGAAACCAAGAGTTGGCTGCTTGACCGGCTGAGCCACTCAAGTGCTCCCTATTTATATCTATTTGATTTACTTGTTCTTAACAATTTTGTTTGTACTACCCACAAAACATGAGATATTAGAGAAAATTGGCCATCAACCCAAGCCTATTATTCTTGATGACAAATTTTGTAAGAGATTAACATGAACTCATCCAACCTTTAGTAAACCTAGGTAGAATAAAAGCATTATATTTAATGCTGATAACACTAAAGACATGCTTATTTTAATCAAACCAACAAACTTAAACTAGCTTTAATACCAAATATTTCCCTAGTTCAGGTGAACCTGAAATTCATTTGGGTTACTGTCTATTATATTAATGAGAACTCAATTTATATAAGAACTTAATTCTCTTTTTTTTTTTCTTTTTCCTTTTTGAGTTTAAGTAATCTTGACACCCAATGTGGGGCTCAAACTCACGACCTTGAGTTCAAGAACTGCATGCTTTTTCAACCGAGTCAGCCAGGTGTGAGAAATAAGCCCACTGACCCAATCAAAGGAGGGACACGGAGACTGGGAGCACAGTGAAGTGAAGCTTTAATCAAAGTTCTTGCAAGAGCGGGTGTCTGATGGACAGGCACACTTGGGGCAGTTACAGCAGGTAATTTATCTCCTAGTGTGCAAATCCCTCCCGATTCCTCCTTGGCTGAGTACTATGGTTACAGTCTTACCCGGAAGTCACCTATGCCCACGTAAGGCAAAAAATAGTCTGACTGGAATAAATGTACATTCCTTGAGATGAGGCAGATACTTCAGTTCTTTGGCACATGGTCATTGCAAAGCCTGCAAAAATAAGCCGGGGAAATGGAGAGGGGAAGAAGAACCAGGAACTGAAGTGTCTAAGGGTTTGGGACTCCACTGTGTTGTGTGTGTGGGGGGTGGGGGGGGGGGCTATACATATTTCCAATAGATTGTAAACCTATTGTTAACTGGACAACATAGCTTTTATTTGGTATTTCTGAAAATGAATCATCTCACTTCCTGATGTGGGAAACAAAGGCAAAAGGAAATGGCAGATAAAATTAAATTTCCTTGTGATCTGCAGTCCATTGACAAATACTTGAGGTAGACAGAGTAAAACATTTCTCCAGGAACTCCCTGATATCTTAATGCTAATGCTTTGCTAGAGGGAAAAACAACATTAGCTTGACAATAGCTAGACAATAGCATCCTGGGAGTCTCTTTAGCATATGAAAATCCCATTGGAAACTTCCTCTTAACTCTCCCTCCCCCAATTCCCAAGTATATAACCAATCCCTCTACAGGGTCCTGCCCACGGGTCCTGTCCCCGTTTTTTAAATAAAATCACCTTTTGCACCAAAGACATCTTCAAGAATTCTTGGTCATTGACTCCGGACCCCACGAGACCCACTATCACCTCAGAATTTCATCACTTCTCACCCGAGATGCCCCAGAACTTAATTTTCTTTAAGCCAATTAAATAGAGGTCTTTCACAAATTAATTTTGGTAATACCATCAGGAGATGGGAAATACCACACATCTACAATACACAGGTAGACACACAAATATACAGAAAGATATAAACAGAGACCTTATAACTTCCATTTAAAAATTACTGCCATTGGTATGGCACCTGGGTGGCAGGGTGGGTTAAGCTGCTGACTTCCTCTCAGGTAATCATCTTGGAAGTTCACAAGTTCCACCCCTGCGTCAGCTCTGTGCTGACAGCTTGGAGCCTGGAGCCTGCTTCAGATTCTGTGTCTCCCTCTCTTTCTGTCCCTTCCATGCTCACAGTGTCTCTTTCTCTCTCAAAAATAAGTAAGCATTAAAAAAAAATCACTGGGGCGCCGGAGTGGCTTAGTGGGTTAAATATCTGACTTCAGCTCAGGTCATGATCTCATGGCTTGTGGGTTTGAGCCCCTTGTTTGGCCCTGTGCTGACAGCTCAGAGCCTGGAGCCCACTTTGGATTCTGTCTCTCTCTCCACCCCTCCTCTGCTCATGCTGTCTCTCCTTTTCTCAAAAATAAATAAACATTAAAAATAAATTAAAAAAAAATTACTGCCATTGGGGCACCTGGTTGGCTCAGTTGATAGAGTATGTCTCTTGATCTTGGGGTCATGAGTTCAGGTCCCACGTTTGGGGTAGAGTTTACTTTAAAAAAAATGCTGAGGTGAGCAGAGTAAAAAAAAAAAATACTGGCATGTATTAGGTATAATAATACAAAACTCACAATTTATAAAAGTTGGATCGAAGTTGTTTTTCTGGTAAATGTAACAAGTTAAGTTTACCTACTCAGGTGACTAGGGCTTTTTCCATTAATATTTGTGGAGAAGATATTGAAGATTTATATTTGTCCAATCAAGTTCCAAATGACCTTTTCTCCTTTTGTTTTATCTTTTGATAAGAATTCCCTGAAGTTTGGGGCACCTGGGTGGCTCAGTCAGTTGAGCGTCTGACTTTGGCTCAGGTCATGATCTCACAGCTTGTTGAAGTCGAGTCCAGCATTGGGCTGTATGCTGACAGCTGAGAGCCTGGAGCCTGCTTCGGATTCTGTGTCTCCCTCTCTCTCTGTACCCCTCCTCCACTCACGCTCTGTCTCTCTCTGTCTCAAAAATAAATAAACATTAAAAAAAAAAAAAGAATTCCCTGAAGTTTGCATATTAGAGAGAGGGTCTGAACATTGTTAGAATATTTACATCTCAAAGGTACAAGAGAAAAAATGCAAGTTCCTACATACCTTTTGAGATAAATAGGAAAGACTTGGGGATTGATAAAAAGGATAGATGGACTTTGAATAACAATTCTGGAAATAGCTGGAGCCATCCAATCTTCTAGCCTGTAAATAGATTTGAAAAGCAAGGACAGCTATTTTTAATTCCTTAAAGAACAGGGTTGCCACTTTAATGATACTAACTGTTGGAAGGGTTTTCTTCCCTCTGGGTACATTTGGCTTAGGGGAGAGGCCTTAAACATTTCCTATCATGGGGCACCTGGATGACTTAGTTGGTTAAACATCTGACTCTTTTTTTTTTTTTAATTTTTAAAAATCTTTATTTTTGAGAGAGAAGAGAGAGACAGAGTGTGAGCGGGGGGGAGGAACAGAGAGAGAAGGGGACATAGAATCTGAAGCAGGCTCCAGGCTCTGAGCTGTCATCACAGAGCCCGACATAGGTAGGGCTCAAACTCACAAAACTGATCATGACCTGATCCGAAGTCAGACACTCAACCGACTGAGCCACCAGGTGCCCCAAGCATCTGACTCTTGATTTTGGCTCAGGTCATGATCTTGAGGTTGTGATGATGAGGGGCCATAAGGCAAGCTGAGGGCAAAGCACAAGCTGGCACATCCTGTCCAGGCCCCCCCCCCCCCCCCCCCCACTGAAGGATATGTGTGACCTTCCTCAGGCACTCCTGGCTGCCCAAGAACAAAGGAAAGGGGAAAAACAAATGGTTAACTGATAGAGATCATAGTCATGCAAGACATGAATTTCCATCAGTTTACAAATATCTTAGTAAATTATAAGAAAATGGCAATCTTATCATTAGCCTAATCTCCAGAAACCTATAGACTCAGTTTCCTGGAGCCCCTAATATCACCCTCCCCTCCATAGTGATATGGGGAACAAAGGCAAGAAGGAAATGGCAGGTAAAATTAAATTTTCTTATAACCTGCAGCCCATTGACAAATACTTGAGGCAAATACAGAGTATAATACTTCTCCAGGGACTCCCTACTGTCATAATGTTAACGCCTTACTAGAGGAAAATACTGTTAGCTTGACAATAGCAGGCCCAGGTATCTTAGGAGTCCTCTTTAGCATATCAAAGTCCCTCTGGAGGCCTCCCTTGTGTCTTTACCTCCCCTGATTCCATAGTATGTAATGAGCCGCTCTTCACAACCCCAGTGCAGCTCTTTCTGCCCTCAGGTCCTGACCCAGTGCTTTAATAAAATCACCTTTGTGTGCCATAGATGTCTTCAAGAATTCTTTCTTGGCCATCAGTTCCAAACCCCACCATCACCCCAAAACCTCACCAATAGTTTTTGAATCCTTTCAAAAATCTTGTCATGTTTCAGCCAGGACAAACAACAAATATTTCTGATAGTACTACACAATCCCATTATTATTATTTTTTAAGTTTATCTATTTATTTTGAGAGAGACAGAGACAGCGAGTAGGGGAGGGGCAGAGAGAGGGAGAGAGAGAGAATCCCAAGCAGGCTCTGCACTGTCTCATGAAGCCGTGAGATCATGACCTTAGATGAAACTAAGAGCTGGACGTTCAGGACACCTGGGTGGCTCAGTCGGTTGGGCGTCCAACTTCAGCTCAGGTCATGATATCATGGTTCATGTGTTCAAGCCCCTCGTTGGGCTTTGTGCTGACAGCTCAGAGCCTGGAGCCTGCTTCGGATTGTGTGTCTCCCTCTCTCTGCCCCTCCCCTGCTCATGACCTAAGCTGAAGTTGGAAGCCTAACTGACTGTAACTGTCGACCTGTATGACCATCTTGTTTTTCACTTTCAGTATTCAATAAGTTACATGAGATATTCAACATTTTATTATAAAATAGGCTTTTGTTAGATGATTTTTGCCCAACTGTAAACTAATAGAAGTGTTTTTTGTAACCAAATTCAACGGTTTTCTCTTTGGGGTGCATCAAATTGAACACAGCCCACAGAAGTGTTGAAAGTAAAGAATTTTTTATTACTTATTACAAGCAAGGAGACAGAAAGACAACCCTCAAAGCACTGTCTCTGGCGCACCTGGCTGGCTCAGTCAGTAGAGTGTGCAACTCTTGATCTTAGGGTTATGAGTTTGAGCCCCACATTGGGTGTAGAGACTTAAAAAAAAACACTGGGGTGCCTGGCTGGCTCAGTCAGTTGAGCGTCTGACTTCAGCACAGGTCATGGTCTTGTGGTTTGTGAGTTTGAGCCCCATGTCGGGCTCTGTGCTAACAAACAGCTCAGAGCCTCAAGGCTGCTTTGGATTCTGTATCTCCCCCCCCCCCCCCCCCCCCCCGCCAACTCATGCTCTGTCTCTCTGTCTCTCAAAAATAAATAAATGTGAAAAAAATTTTTTTAAGTTTCACAGGAAAAGCACAGAGACGTTGAACGACCTACCTAGGTACCAGCAGCTAGTAGGTGGCACAGGCAGAATTAAACCTGAGCCTGTTTGACTCCACTACCGCGGCCACCTGAATTGACAGGTTCTCTAGGGACCCGTTCTCTGGTTCTAGGGCTGCTTTCTCTTGTCACCTTCCCACCCCACCCTGCTTTCCACTAGCACAGTGTTTGAAGCTGTGACTGGGTTTGAAGCCCTTTTTCACTCATGCCCTTCCCCTACCTGTAGACCAGAAGCTGGACACAGCTTCTGCTGCTTCTAGAGGAAGACTGCTATCTGTGGGTAAGGGCAGGAAGTAGGTCAATAGCCTATCCAGTCCCTGCCTCCACAAGCCTTCCTGGGTTGCAGGAAATGATCCCTTCCTCTGGCCAATTCCACCTCCCGGGAGGAAAATCAGAAGGATAATAAATATTAACCTGTAGCTACACAAGTTTATACTTTGTCTTGAACATTTCTCATCCACTAATCCACTTGGTCCTGATACCAGTCCCGTGAAGGAGGTAATAAATAATATCCTTCTTGTTCTATGGGTAAGGAAACTAAGATCCAGAGAAGTTATGTAGGGTCTCCAGGGTCAGAGGAAGAGGTAGACACTAGGCTTGAGCCCAGCATTATAAATCCCCAGGATTAGGCCACTTGCTAATTAGCCACCTTGCTTTCACAGGGCTCAGACTCCAGTGAAGGTTAGATGGATTTTACATTTTCTTCCCTCTTGACTCAGCACAGCCGCAGGAGATGGAAGACTGAGGGAACTCCTGAAAACTTTGGGAGTGGGGAGGGAGGGGTCAGCAGAGGGCCAGATGAGGATCCAGGGATCCTAGGAAGGGTGGGAGGAAGAAATCAGAGAGAAAAGCCAGCTGACTCAGAAATTGTCCCTGGGGCCCATGGAAACTCAAAGCTAAGGTGGAAAGGTTTCTGCCTGCACAGGACCTTGGAGAGAAAGGTAATTTACAGGCATTTCCTAGGCAACTCAGGAGGACAGCTTCCCTCCTCCCCAGGGCAGAGGAGGCCTGCCCAGTTGCCCCGGTAGTGGCCACATTGTGAGGTGGTTCTGGTTACAGGCAGTGGGGTGGGAGAGGAAACACAGGTGTTGGGGGCAGTGGTAGCAACCTGGGCTCTGCCTGCCCCCACCCCCTTCTGCTGTCCCCACCATCATGGGCAGCGCTTACCACTGGGAGGCCCGTCGCAGGCAGATGGCTTTGGACAGGAGGAGGTGGGTGATGGCCCAGCAGCAGCAGGAAGAGCAAGAGCAGGTGCATGAGAGGGGCCAGTTTCATCAGGGCTTCCCGGGGCAGGAAGGGAATGGGAAGGGAAGATAGATCCCTAGGAAGGTATTTGGTCAATGTTTTGCTGGGGTTAGGAGGAAAGTAACGTCCTTTGATGTTCTCAGGGATGCACTGTGTGTGTGTGTGTGTGTGTGTGTGAGAGCGCGCCCATGTGTGTGTATTAGGGTAACTCAGCTTTGCTGTTGTACTAGGCTGAGGGCTAGTGGGGGATCCAGGGAGGGTCAGGTCTGAGAGATTTTATTTTTAAAAATTTTTATTTATTGGGGCACCTGGGTGGCTCAGTCGGTTAAGCATCAGACTTTGGCTCAGGTCATGATCTTGCAGTTCGTGAGTTTGAGCCCCGTGTTAGGCTCTGTGCTGACAGCTCAGAGCCTGGATCCTGCTTGGGATTCTATGTCTCCCTCTCTTTGCCCTTCCCCTGCTTGCACCCTGTGTCTCTCTCAAAAATAGACATTAAAAAAAAAAAGACTTTTTTTAATGTTTATTTTTTTAAAGTTTGAGAGAGAGAGAGAGAGAGAGAGAGAGAGAGAGAGAGAATGAATGTGCCCATGTACACAACAGGGGAATGGCAGAGAGCGAGGGAGAGAGAGAATCCCAAGCAGGCTCAGCTCGGTCAGTGCAGAGTCTGACACAGGGCTAGATCTCAAGAACCATGAGATCATGACCTGAGCTGATATCAAGAGTTGGAGACTTAACTGAGCCACTCAGGTGCCCCAGACCTGAGAGGTTTTAAAGCTGTGCTGTCCAATAGGGTGGCCACTAGCCTGTGTGCTGTTGAGTCCTTGAAATGTGGCTAGTGAGACTGAGGAACTAAATTTTAAATGTTATATACATTTAATTAATTTAAAAATAAATTTAAAAACTAATACTTTTTATATATTGGAAAGCTTTTAAGTATGTTTAAAACAACTTGGATATGTAAATCTTTTTTTTTAGAGATCCCATTGAAGTGGTTTTTTCTTTTTTTTTTTCTTTTAATGTTTATTTGAGAGAGGGAGCATGAGTGGGAGAACACTATCGGGGAAGGGACAGAAAGAGAGGAAGAGAATCCCAAGCAGGCTCAGCACTGTCAGCGTGGAGCCTGACACAGGGGCTGGATCTTACCAACCTTGAGATTATGACCTGAGCCAAAATCAAGAGTCTGATACTTAACTGATTGAGCCACCCAGGTGCCCCTGTTTTTTTTTTTTAATGCTTTATTTTATTTTTATTTATTTTGGGTCGGGGGAGAGAGGCAGAGGAGGGAGACAGAATACGAAGGAGACTCTGCACCATCAGCACAGAGCCTGTCGTGGGGCTGAAACTCACAACCCATGAGATCATGACCTGAGCTGAAGTGGGCTGCTTAACCGACTGACCCACTGAGCCAGCCACCTAGGCGTTCCGATAAATCTTTTTTTTTTTTTTTTTAAAGAACTTTATTATTTTTATAATGTTTACTTAGAGAGAGAGAGTGCGGACACATGTGAGTAAGAGCAGGGGAGGAGCAGAGAGAGGAGGAGACAGAGATTCCCAATCAGGCTTTATGCTGCCAGCAGAGAGCCCCATGCAGGGCTGGAACTCAGGAACCATGAGATCATGACCTGAGCTGAAGTCAGACACTTAATGGACTGAGCCATCCAGGTGCCCCATAAATCTTTTTCAACTATGCATTTTATGAAATCTAAATATAAAGCAATTAGTTTCGATCAAACTCTAGTGTCCGAATTAAGAGGTAATATTACATATAAAATACATGGTGGGTTTTGCAGACTTAGTACAGAAACAAAGAATATAAGCAATCTCATTAATATTAATATTTTCATGCTGATTACATGTTTTGGACGTACTGGGTTAACTAAAATATATTGGGGCGCCTGGGTGGCGCAGTCGGTTAAGCGTCCGACTTCAGCCAGGTCACGATCTCGCGGTCCGGGAGTTCGAGCCCCGCGTCGGGCTCTGGGCTGATGGCTCAGAGCCTGGAGCCTGTTTCCGATTCTGTGTCTCCCTCTCTCTCTGCCCCTCCCCCGTTCATGCTCTGTCTCTCTCTGTCCCAAAAAAAAAAAAAAAAAAAATTAAAATTAGCATCACCTATTTCTTACTTTTTTATGTGGTTACTAGAAGAGTTTAAATTACTTGTGGCATGCATTATATTTCAATTGGACAGTGCTGTTTCAAAGTGTTTGCAAGAAAGTATCCTTTGTTCTCCTGCACTGAAAACTGTTTTCAGTGCATAGCTCCGGAGCTGGGAGGTGGGTGCTGAGAGGCTGCTGTTTCCTGGGCCAGCGCTGTGCCAGGGGACACAGTCACCAAAGAAATGGTTCTCGGTGTTGTGGTGGGTGAAGGGAGCCTAGCCACCCACTCCCTGGAATAGAGACCTTCCGGCCACCTCTGTTTCTCCTTTCCTCCATTGCCTGGCTCTCCGCGGTGTCTCTGGCAGATGGGTGATGAATAAGGAGGGAGGAGGATGCCACTAGCTGGGGGGTGGTTTCTTGCCAGGAAATGAAGGAACTCCAACAGGAGGAACGCCAGTCTGAGGAAAAAACCCAGCCACCTCTGGAGTCTCAGCAGGAGCAGCAGTGGCCACTGGGGCCTCCACCAGCTCAGCCACAGCCGCAGGGGACCCCAGTCGGAGCACAGCTGCCCCAGCGGCCACAGCTCGCAGAACAGTCCCAGATCCTGCCTCCGCCGCCGCCACAGCCACCACTGTCGCCAAGGCCACAGAATGCCCAAGAAGACTCTCTTACTCAGTGCACCTCCGCGCACATTCTGCAGGATTCCCAAAGGCCAGGTCCCCAGCTTAGTTCAGTGGGAGCCCATCAATTGCCAGGGCAATCCAACTTTAACAAATTCCTTCAAAACCCTGGTGAGATGCCTGGGAAGGGAGGTGGTGAGGAGAGAGTGCCCTATAGTCCAGAATCCACATCTGTCCTCCACTGTGTCAGACTCTCTCCAGTACCTTTGGCCTTTACTTGAGGATCTCTTCCTGTGGGTACCATTGCATCACTCTGGGGCTGCGAAGGAGGCTGCTGTCTTTTGCAGAGGGTGGTTGAGAAGTTGGACCCCTCCTCCAGGGTGAGGGTGGTCAGAGGGTGGGATCTGAGCTGTAGGCTTAACAGCAGTATAGTGTGCCCTGAGAGGGCTGGAACAGGGAATCCCAGCACAGCCTCCCAGTTGGGAATTTTCTGGGTGGGCTCAGTGGGTGCCTTGCCCTAGGTAAGGGCTGCCACCTGCCCCCGCCCCCCCCCCCCCCCCCGCCAGACACATAGTAAAGGGCCCAGCTCTGCCATGATCCATTTGCAGAAACTGTCAGATGAGTAACTTTTGGTTTGTTTCATCATTAGGTTTCAGGAAATCATTCCAATCTAATCCAGATAAATATACTGAGCACTCACGATTCACGGTGAGACAGTGTGAAAGACAGGTAGACTCTGGCTGTGTGTCTGAGAGTGTGTATGTGTGTAAGTGTGGATGGAATCCTAGAGAAGCTTCCTTGGTGGAAGGGGCTGCAATTATTTATATTTTATAAAGTCAATTATATAAAGTCTTGATATGCAATTATATAGTCACTTCTGGATGGTCCATTCCTCCATTTGTTGCCTTCACAAAAATGTCCAAGGAAGGGCTGTTGCTCAACACTAAACATAAATGGAGGGATTGACAATCTATTGTTTTAAGTGCTGATCTGGGCAGAGGCAGCTGGAGCAGGAGGAAGGTAAGACATGAAGCCAGAGGCTGGGAGTCTCAGGATCGCCAGTCCCTCATCTGCCCCATCCAGAAAATGAGAATGGTAATACCACTTCCTTAATAGAGGCATCAGGACCACTGAATGTGGCAATTAAAAGAGAAGGCATCAAAAGCGTTTACTTTAGAACCTGGCTCAGTGCAGGCCTTCAAACCCAGGGTGGTCACTCTTGATGAGGACACAAAACAGTACAGGCTTTGGAAAGTGAGTTTCTGACACAGGTGCAAAGGATGAGAGACCCTGATGCTCTAGCCCTTTTAGGATGAGGACTGGGCTGCTCCATTTTGCTTTGAATCCTCTGCCCTCAAAGGGCTTGATACAATGTTCAGGAATCAGCAGGCCCAGAAACTGTTAACTAACCTGGTTTGCCTCCTGTCTCTCCCTCTTCCCAGTCAACGAATTACACACAGCAATGGTGATCCAGAGATAGACCCCCACCCCCACTGGCCACCAGCAAAAAAATAACCCAGATGAGGAGCCCCACACTTTCTCATCCCTGGCAGCATCTCCACTCCGAAGTCCCCTCCTGATCCACTCTAGAAGAGGAGGCTAGCTGGGAATAAAATGTGATGGCCTCCTGAAAAGAATCAAGAGATTGGTCAGCTCTGTGAGACTGGGATGAAGGGACAGGGGCTGAGGACCCATGAAGGGGACGGACTGGGTGGAAGAAGAAAGGCGGGAATTTCATGCTTCTGTAGGCAAAGCCATCGGGGGAACTTGGTCTTGGCCCTCCCAAGTCTATATAGCTCCACTGCTAGCCCTTGTTTAGCAAGGATAGGTCTTTGGGGGGGCTTTAGGTTTAGGATGCTAGCGGGAGCCATCACCCCTACCCCCTGGCCAATGCTTACTGAGATATGGTTGGGGAAGGAGGGGTTGCATCACACCACAGCAAGCTCGGGGCAGCATTAGAGGTGTCAGGCAGGGCCCCCCCCCCAGTGCTGGGCCCTTAGTGGGCGCTGAGTGGTTGCATGATGGGAGGCAGGGGTGGAAAAGAGCTCAGAGTAAGGGGGGCTGTAGCCTCAAGCACAGGACACCTGACCTTGGGGAGGCGGGACTCACCCACAAAACCCCATAGGCCTCTTCCTTCCGTGTGTGGCAGAGGCAGTCAAAAGGCTCCGAAGACCTCAAGCAGCCCTCTTACCACTTCCTGAAGCTGGCACCCGGGACCCCCTAGGCTGCCCCCTTTTCCGCCTTGGACTGGTGAGGGGATGCCTAGAGCCCTTCACTGTAGCCCACACAGCATCGCCTGAGGGTCAGGCTGAAGGAGCCCCTCAGTGCAGTGTTTCCTGAGCAGGGGCAGCTGGGGAGGGGGGAAGGGGACACAGAACAGGAATATTAAAGTAGGGAGGGAGTTGGGGCGCCTGGGTGGCTCAGTCGGTTGAGCGTCCGACTTCAGCTCAGGTCATGATCTGACGGTTTGTGAGTTCGAGCCCCGCATCGGGCTCTGTGCTAACAGCTCACAGCCTGGAGCCTGCTTCGGATTCTGTGTCTCACGCTCTCTTTGCCCCTCCCCCACGCATGCTCTGTCTCAGAAATCTCTTTGCCCCTCCCCCACGCATGCTCTGTCTCAGAAATAAACAAACATAGAAAAAAATTTTTTAAAGTAGGGAGGGAGCTTAATAGACAAACAATGAGAGAAAGGCAGAGAGCGAGCTCCTGGGAGCAATCTCTCAGAAGCCAGAAAAGCCATACATGTTATCAGAGGAGCTCAGGGCCTGGAGAAGAGAGCTCGACGCCCACCCAGACACTAAGAAACAGGCTGGGAGCGTACACCAGCTCCCTGCCCACTTACAGGAGACTTTTTAACACTGTCAAGTACAGTTTATTGAATACAATATAAACCCTACACATTCGGCAACCTACATACAGCAGAAACTCCGGCCTGGCCTTTCTGGACTTCTGTGCTCCTGCCGGCACCTTCTTGACTCCACCCCCCCCAGCCAACTAGCCAGGTGCTGTGACACTTCCCCCTCTCCAGCCATCCAGCTTCACGTTCACTTTCCCCACCACCTAAGTTCATCTCCCTGCCTGAGGAAAACCACAGCCGCCTTTAGGGAGCAATTACCATTCTGGCTCAGCTACAAAACAAACTGCCTCCACCTGGAGCCCAGTGGGAAATTGGATTATCTGGGACTTAGCTTCATCTGAGCGACAGCAAAGAGGAGAGGGCAAGACCAGTCCCTACTGATATCCAGCTCCATACTGTCAATTCCTGAAGGAAAGCAGAGGACTCTGGGTGCGCAGGACGGGACCTGGTACTAAGCCAGGGATGCTGCAGAGCCCAGCAGCTTGCGGAATCTTGAGAATTGCGATAGCTTCACCTCTGCAGGCTTTCATGGGAGAGCAGCTGGGACCACCACTTGACCTACCTGTGTCCCCACATGGACTCAGGATTGTGGCCTTACCACCAGCCAGAAGCTTCCCTTCAATAAACAACTTATCAGATGATTCTGGTTTCATCTCCATTTTTCTTAGTTAGGTAGAGGGGGTGCCTCCCTCTCCTCCCCTACTCCTTTGGCTCTGGCTGTGGCGAGAATAATAAAACTATTTTGTGGCAGGAAGAGCTTTAGCCAGAGAACGGCTCTGTCTTCCTAGGAACAGGAACACTCTTTAACCAGGGAGGATGCAGGGTCAAAGGGCCTTAGCCAATCTTGCTGTGAGGGGACAAGTTACCAGGAGAGAAGCAGACCATCACCATCACTTTGTCACATGACCAAAGCAGGGAGGCATGAGACAGCACGGATGTCCCTCAAGTCCCAATCCCATCCCTGGGTGGAGAACTTGAAAAAAGACCCATGTTTTAAGACCCAGATAAAATTAAAGCTTTCCTCATTCAGGCAGGAGGAAGGCCAGCCCTAGAGAAGTTAGGCAACCAAGGTGCTCAGCACCGAAAGGGCAGGTGCCATTCCAGGGATGCTACAGCAGCTCTGAAGAACATCAGGTCAGACTTTCCTCAAGACAGACCAAGGGGGAAAACCCCTAGAAGAACCAAACTTCTTTTT
The DNA here is from genome assembly GCF_028749965.1 of Puma concolor. NCBI lineage: Eukaryota > Metazoa > Chordata > Mammalia > Carnivora > Felidae > Puma > Puma concolor. Next base: position 43,267,364 of record NC_141680.1, on the reverse strand, counting down.
TTGTGGACATCAGGGGATGCGTGTGCACACGTCTGCAAAGTTAACTTCCACGGAGAGCTTCCTGTGCTGAGGGGGTATGTGCGGCGGGGGAGGTATAATAAAGCAGGGCTTTTCCTTTGGCAAAGTCACTTAGGCACTGGGAGATCCAGCCCAGGCTGGCAGCGGCCTGGAGTTTGGGGGCAGCAGACAGCTCACGTCGGGTGAGGGACCAGCAAGTGGGGCACTGACGCGTTTCCCCGGCAGTCCACATATTCATAGCTCTGGAAGACTAGCTGCTCTGAATGGCTCAGGCAGGAACAGGTCAGGGTGCCCCTAGAGAGGAAGTAGGCTTTGTGGCTGTGTCTGGGAGGAAGAAAGCTCTGGACCTACTCTGCTGTCTCGGGAGGTGAGGATCCCTCAGACACCCCACCCTCTTCCTTCTGTTCCCCACTCTGCCAAGGCACCTGGGATAGTTGTCCCACCTGTAGTCCAGATAGCCCTGTGGCTTCACATCAATGGCTTATAAGCAAGGTGGGATATAGGGAAGGGGCTATTCCCATGAGCCAACAAAGATCCAGGGAGTTAGCTTTGGATGACTCCTCCCACAAGGTGGAGCAGAGGGGAGACTGGGGTCAGAAGTAGGAGAGGGGACACCAGGGCTCCAAGCCCTACTTACTGGATGTGCAAAAGTACATGGTGGACTTTGATTTTCATCCAGGAACAGATTTTGCTGAGAGACAAAGAACATGGGACATTTCACACTGAGCAGCCTGTGGGCTCAGAGGAGACCTGCAGGTCCCAGTATCCTTGCCTCCTGGGCTCTTTTCCATCAGGGGTCCCAAATGCCACTCCCACTCTTTCTCCCTCCCTCAGCCTAAGGTGAGAATGTCACCCTTGCTGCAATATCATTCCCCCAGGCCCCACAGGCCTGGCCCAGGTATGTGCTAGCCCCTCCACCAACAGAAAACAAGGACATTCATCTTCCTCAGCGATTCAGGCGGAAAAGCTCAAGGTCACATATTGTAAGAATTAACCAAATTCTGGCCTGTTTTCATTCCAACCTAGGTCTAAACAGGCAGAGGCTGGGGACCCTGAGCCCCCTCACATTGCAGTCTTGGTCATGAGAGTGAAGGCCAAGTGCTGGCTGCAGGGTTTGCTAAGCCATCAGGAAATCTGGTAGGGATGAAAACCGGGTTTCCAACCAGGAAAGAGGCTAAGGGAGAAGAGATCAAGGGATACTTACTAGGTGTTTTCATCCCCTATCTTGTTGGCCACTGCATAAAACATCTGTCAACCAAATGGGCATAGGGTAAGCCCCAATTCCAGCTGCCCCTTCCCACCACCAGTGTCCATACACCTGTGGGCAGGGCTGTCCAAGGGGAGGGAGTCACCTGTTCACTGGCCAAAGGGCCGATGTGTAGGAGGAGGCTGTTGGAGACCTGCCCCACCACGAGGGACAGGTGCAGAACCTCGATGGTCAGCTGGGTCACGGTGATGGGGTAGTAGTTACTATTGGAGATGTTTAAGATATTCTGAGGAGAAAGAGAAGGAAAAGGGAAGTGAGAGGGTGACCATCCTTAGAAAGGAGAGGTCAAATAGCTTCCCAAACCGCCAGGCCTGGCTGAGCTTCACTCCCACCACATGCCAGGAGCCCCTTGGAAGAGCTCTTACTGGCAAAGGGTCACTGGAAGACATTAAGCTGGCACAGGATCCAGTCTCACCCTGCGAGGCTTTTCTCTTCAGTTTTGCCGCCCCGCCCCCCAGGGAGTCTCAGGCATGCCCCCTGGCTGCACCCTGTGTTTTTTTCCTCTGGTCCCGATTCTGACCCCTCACCGTGTACAGTCCCAATCCTACACAATCTGTTATGGGGCTCATGGTTGCCCCTGCTTCTCCCCAGCCCTCCACACCCCCTGGGTGCCATAAAATTCCTGGCAACCTGTGCCCAGGATTGTAACCCCAGATAAGGGCTATAGAGAAGAGCTGCCGGCAAGGCGGGGTTGAGCCCAGGGGTGCAGGCATCCACCCACCCACCGTTATGTTGAGGTTGATACCAGTCACATCAAAGGCCACTGTGGAGGAGTTGAGGCCTGCAGGCTGCACGGAGATGGGCCGGGGAAACAGGAAAAAGATGATGAGGGAGGAAGTCACAAGGCAGGTGAGCACTGCCAGGAACACGAAGAGCTTCCTGTGGGAAGGCAGGATCCGGGAAAGAGGAGTGGAGTGGTCTGAACACCAAGGAAACTTGAGCAGGGAGCTGTTCAGACACTCCTCTCCATATACAAGGCTCTCCCCTGCACTAGCCCCCTCATAACCGTAAATTTACCCCCCACCCAGATGTGGAGGACCAGCCCAGGTTCAGATGTGCCCCAAAGTGAGTCAGAGCACAGGACTGGGAGGCAAGTGACCTGACTTCCACTCCCAGCTCTCTGTACCCACTGGCCCAGTAACTCTAAGCAAGCTACTTAACCTCCCAAAGCCTTAGTTTCCTTGTCTGTAAAATGGAGAGAAGTGTACCTACCTCACAGAATTTGTTCATGCAAGGTCCTGACACCTAACAAAACTCAACAAATGCTAGCTATCATCACTGGAAGAAACATCCACATGGATGTGAATCTGAATATGAAAATTCCGAACAGGATATCATCTGTCCATCTGATTCAAAACTGAGATATGCATTAAAGAGACAGCACCTTATTATATCTTATGAGGGGCACTGCTAGATTCAGATTCTGGTACAGTGGTTGGGGAGGGCAGGGTGGTGGATCCCAGACTGAAGCTGAGGAACTTGGGAAGAGGTTGCAGGGACTCCTGCCAAATAGACCCAGATGACAAACAGGGTTATAACACCCCCAGTGAAACTCAGGGCTGCCTGTGAGGTTCTGAAGCATCTCAGAACAGGGAGCAGCTAGTTTTCCATCTCAGCCAGGAAGAGACCAAGCAGCTCTGAACTGCCACAGCAAGGGAGGCTCTTAGGAAAAATAATTTCCCCAAATTGCAGCCAGGGCCACTCCTTTCAGGGCCACCCTCAGGTGGCATCTGCTATGCCCGTCTTCTTAAACCAGGAAAATCTCTGGAAATGCAGCTAGTACGTATGAACCCAGTGAGGCTTTCTTGGGGAGAACCAACGGAGAAAAATCGCAGGGGGAGACAGAATGGGGGAGACAAAGAGAACAGCCCCCAGGGGTGACATCCTGTGGAACTGAGGGGAGAAGAGGGGCTTACGTGTGCCTGGGCTTCAGCCTCTGGTCCCCATAGGGGATGAGCGCCACTAGCTGCTTCTCTAGCTCTGTAGAGAGAAAGAAGAGAGAGGGCCAGGAAGTATTCGTGACAAATGTTTCCTGTGCTTGCCTCCCAGATGCACCCCTACACCCCACAGAGTAGGGTCAGAAACATGCCACCTCTGCCCCACAGAACTGGGAACACAGGGCAGGGAGGGCAGCTCAGAATAGAAGTGAGCTTTTCATTAGCAGGTGTGAATTTCTGTAAGACACCAGCAAATGAGAAAAGCCTAGCTTCTTTGGAGAAGTCATTTGTTAACTTCCTGAGTCCTAAGGCACAGTGTTGCTCAGGGAGTGGGGAGGCCAGAGACCCCTGGGCTGGGGAGAACAATCAGGTCAGGAGGGGTGGGGGTGTCTCTGCAGTGAGCCCAGGGAGAGTTAGCTCCTTGCTGGCCCAGCTGCAACTGGGGGACCAAGAGCTGGGAGACCCAACCCCATTCAAGGAGGCTCAGGGGGGCCTGCCCAGCTGGCTGCTAAGAGCTTTTTTTCTGGATTCCAGGCGATTTCTGAAGCCTCGGGCCACTCACCTCTTGGGATCTCCCCACTGCCCTGGCAGGTGGGACAAGTCACAAAGCTGGCACCAGCAGTTCCTTCACGAGGCACGCAGGAACAGAAAGACTTGCTGCTTCGGATGCTGGAGTAGCAGGCAGCTTTGTTGCCAATGGCTGGGCTGGGGGGCAGGATCGATTTGTTCTCATCCTCCCGAGAACCCAGCTGGGAGAATGTCTCACCCATCATTCAGGGGGAGTTTTCACTAATAAGAAAAGAACAGAATTCACTGCTAAGCTTGTTAGCACAGACACTGGATGTAACTCTGGTTTTGGGTTCTTAGGATCGGCAAGGACTGCCATCACGATGTCAGCAAGCTCCAGCCCAAGGAAACTAGGAGATGGAAAACTGAGCAGTTACATGGGACTCTCCCATCAGAAATCGCAGTGTGTTTCCTTTCATTACTGCAGGGGAGCTCAATCTGCCTGCAAGAGGGACGAGAAAAGCAGAAGTTATTTCACTAGAAGAGATTTCCAGAAGTGAATGGCAGAGCACTTATTGTTTTTCTGGGAAAGTTGCTGAGCTGTCATTCTCTTCATGAGAAGGAAGTGGACAAGGCTGGGGGTGGGGGTGTGGTGGAGGGAGGCAGCAGTCCAGAGTCCCTTCACCCTCTGCAACAAGAGGACTCTCAAGAGTTGTCTAGAACACCCGGGAAGAAATGCCTGAAATCTCCCAGCCTGGGCGTGAAAGGAAAGCTTCCATTCCTGAGCCGTGGCAGGTGCTGGCTTAATAGGAAGGCAGGGATTCTCTGAAATAAGAGAAAGAAGGTTAGACTGGTCACAGGTGCGGCTAAGAACCTTAAAATAGCCTGGAAGGGAACAGAAACCTCTTCCTCACTGCTTTCTGTGAGATAGGAAAGAATGCCAGGGGAAGAGTGGGAGCACTGGTCCGGGCTGATAGTGAAGGATACTTCACTAAGGAATGGTACAGGCTAACAATCCAGATTCTTCTCCAAAGGCTCAGGAGTGGTGTCAGAACGAGTGGGCAAGGTGAGCTGCATACAGACCTTACTGGGCTAAAAATCAAGAGAGCCTCACCTGGTTCAGGTCTGGGATCCAGGGCTCCTGTCAGCCAAGAGTGAGATTTCTGGAATGGTCTTTGGAGAGAAGGGCTTGTAGGGTAGGGTGACCAGAGAGGCCACGGCTGGGGCTGGCCAGGCTAGCGGCCCCCTTCAGCAGAGGCCTGGGGGAGCGAACAGGCCACGTTGGAGGGAGGACGGAGCAGCGACACCGGCCTCCTCAGAGGGCTAAGCCGCTTCCTGCCCTATTCCGGGGCTCAGCCAGGGGCCCGAGCTGGGGAGCGCAGAAGCTGGAACTTCATTGAAGGAGAATTTCAAGTCCCGCCAGACACCGAGGCCGTTAGTCGAGCCTGTTACCCGCGAGTGCCTGCGTGAGGCTAGGAGACACACAAGGTTCCTCGACCCTTGCCTCCCAAAGGGATAGAAAGGAAGGAGGGTCTAGGAGCGCCTTACCCCACCCCCGGACGTCAGCAACCGAGGCAAGCAGAATCGAAAGTGCGGGAGCCCAGCGGCTAACCCCAGGCTTTGACTCCGTGCTTGGGGAGGCTCCGCCCCAGCTCCTCCAGGCCCGCCCCACCCCGCAGGGGCCCGCCCCCTCCCTACTCAGCTGCCAGAGAAGCGCCCAGCTCTTCAAAGATCGCCCCGCATCTCGGACGCTGCTTTCTCAAGTACCAGTCAGTCCAGGTAGGCCTTTCAAAGAACGTTTATTCCACCATTTTTTAAGCGGTTATGTACAACTGGACGGACGACTGGACCCCAAGGTCCTCCTGGACCCCTACAGTATGACTCAGGAGGTCAGAACAGGTCTCGCCCGATATCAACCCAATTAATTACACGCACCCTGCAGCTCAGCCTCTACCCAGAAGCCCGGATAAAAACGTTTTAAATAATGAACAGCCTGGTTGGCTTGCAGTCTGAATTTTGGTTTATTTAATAGGTCAAGAATTATACTGTAAATAAACATCGTGATGGCTAATGATTAATTAACATTACCATTCATTATAAATACCAACCAGGTTAAATAATACTAGTTTACTACCCTTCCTCCTCCTGGATGAGGGTCTTTTTCTGGAAGTCATTTTCATGAATACTAGCTTTTAGTGTTTTCTGTTACCTTTTTTTTTCACCGATTGTACCAAAGACTCCTTTCTGTAAACAGAATGAGGACCTGGGCCGCAGGCAGCAAGCTTTTTCATTCATTTTGGGATTAAACCAAAACTTTTTCAGAATTTGCCCCCATCCAAGTTTTGCAAAACAGCCGCCCCGTTCTAGATACCTTTGAGCAGATTTCAAACATTCAGGAAGTCGTCAGGATCTCTAATGCCTCACACACACATTTGCCCGCCCCTGAACTAACTTTACAGATTAATGTAGGGCCCTGCCTTTCATGTTTCTATCTCCCCTCACTTGACTGTAAATAACATCTGCCTTGACATTAAGAAAAAAGGTAACCGTTACATTTATTTTCCCTTTAATAGAAGTTTTCTCCTCCCTTATAGGATTAGCAAAATATTCCACACTACCTAAATTTGTTCCCTTAAATAAAGAAAAATGTATGCAAAATTACTACAGTAAACACTGCTCGACAGGTGCTGGTGGGTTAATGAGCACACTCCCTCCTCCTTTCACTGAAGTGCAGAGACCCTGAAGGTGGATCATCTTGAATGTACCAGTGGGGTCTTTAGACAACAGCGGTCCATTACTCAGTGTTGCAAGGGAAAGGACTTTGTCCTGGAGAAAGGAAGAGTAACAACATTCCTTTGGGGCTCTGGGTGTCATTTCAATCCCGTACAGCTATGAGGCTTGGGGTAGGCTAGAAAAATTGTTAAGAGTTCTTGAAAACAACTTCCAAGGTTAATTTCTTTTAAAAACTGCCAACAGATATCTCCATAGAAACATCCACATTTAACCAAAGAAAAATACTCAACTTCAATACAAGCAGAAAGAAAAACGGTTCTATAGAAAGTTCAAGTTATACTCTTCAATGCACTAAAATGGAGAGAGGAGCTTTATCCAACTCAACTGAAAAACCGTTTTCCTACAACTCAATGTCTCTGTTTAAGTCCTGGTCTTTCATTTGCTCCAAAAAATACTGTAATGCAGGTGCTGTCTTGATAACTCAATAATGGGCTCTATATAGATTCATCGGATTAAAAAATAAGCAAGGGCTTCTCCCCCATGCCCCAAGGACAGAATAAAGATCATCTCTGAGCAGCAGGCAGTTATTTAATACAGGGTCACTCCTCAGTAGCGGTGGCTGTACCAGTCATTGTTGTTGACCTGAAGCAGTTCTGTCACAACCTGCAGGATGTTGTAATTGTGTTTCTTCAGCAGCCTTAGGTTCAGCTGCCTGTCACAGAATCCCATTTCAAAGAGATGGGCCATCAGGGCTGCTGTCTGATCTTCAGAAACTATTGGCTGTGTAGAGTCAAGAAAAGCAGAACATTTTCTGTATCATTTATGGGTCTTGTAAATTGTTATTATCTTGTAAATCATATGAATTTTTCCAGATTTGTTTAAAATATTAGGAAATTCAATGCAAGGGCATGGTGTTCCTGTCCACCTGACACTAATGGACCTTCTGAGGGAGGACTGGGAATGCCCTGCTCTAGATTCAGTATGTTTGTATCCGAAACCAGGCAACTAATGAACTGTCCTCAGAACCAGGAGGAGGATGCTTCAGAGGGGGCTTCCCGAAGAAGCATCCTTTGACCTGATGAAGCAAGAGATGCAAACACTGGAAACACTGTGAAGATAAAAGGTAACTGTGGTGATGGGGCAAGTATAAGCAGGAGCCAAGACCGCTATTGGAAGAGGGTTTGGTCAGAAATACAAAGGAGCTGAACAAAAAACTGCTTGGGAAATTACATCTTGGGTGACTTTCTTGGCATTTTTCTCCTTTTTCTTTTTAAAGAACAGAAGCAATCCAGAAGAGAGGAAACTAATATTCATTTACCTCTCCCTCTTTAGGTCAAGCTCTATGGTGGACACGTAACCTTCTTAAATCCTAACACTTCGGATCACTCTCTTATCATTTACTTACCAACTGTGTTGACTACCAATTAATTCTATTATGTATGAAAATGGAGATATAAAATACCTCCTATTTTGCAGGGTTGCTGAGAGGATTAAGAAGAGAGTGTATAAGCACGTTGAGCACAGTCTCTGGCATTTCTCTCTACACCTAACTCAACTGTTCCCTTCCTTCCCTTTTATTTCAAAATAAATTATCCAACCTCCTTTCAGGTTAATCCTTCCACAGGTACTTTGCTTGCTATCTCATTACCTCTCACCATCTCTGAAATCTCTATGAATTATCCTCTCTCATCTTTTCATTATTATTTTGTCTTTAGAGAAAAAGTGTGCACGGAGAAGAGGGAGCAAGAGAAAATCCCAAGCAGGCTCCACACTCAGCAAGGAGCCCGACGTGGGGCTCGATCCCATGACCCTGGAATCATGACCTGAGCCGAAATCAAGAGCCAGACATCCAACTGACTGAGCCAGCCAGGTGCCTCTTATCCTCTTTCATCTTGACTGTTAACCGCCTTTACTACTGGCTCACCCAACTGTAGAAACCTCTCCCTCTGCCTTATGCATCCTTGCTTTCGCTCTTTCCCCCTTTGTGGTCCAGCTACTTGAAAATGAGGTGTACTTGCACTCTCCAAGTCCTCTCCACTCCCTCCCTGTTCTCTGCAGCATTGGCCACGAGGTCCTCATTAAAGCTCCCTTCCCCGAGGCCCAGCACAGACTCTCAATTTTCTCCTAGTTCTCTGTCTTCTTTGCAGGGCCCTCCTTTCCAGGATCCTTAAAGGCTGCTTCCTGCTTTACACCCCTTTTTCCTGGAAACTCTCACCCAATCACATGGCTTCTGTTATAACCTGTACGAATAACTTTACCTCCAGGCCAAATCTCTCCTCTGTGAGCCACATGCACGGGCCCAACTGCACTCTGGGTAACTTTACCTGGACATGCCTCAAATTCCACACCTTCCAAAATGTACCTAATTTTCTTCTTCCCCTGCCCAAATATATCCTTATTCCTGCACATCCTAATGAATGGTCCTATTGATTGCCTGAAGCCAGAAACATGGGATTCCTTTCACTTCTTTCTAGCCTTTTAATCATGGTCTCCAAGTTCTGCCATTTCTTTTACCCCTTTTCCATCTCAAATGGATTTTTTTTTAAGTTTATTTATTTATTTTGACAGAGAGCGTGAGCAAGGGAGGAATTGGGGGGGGGGGGGGTGGAGAATCCCAAGCAGGTTCTGTGCTGTCAGCTTGCAGCCCTATACGGGGATCAATCTTACAGACCATGAGATCATGACCTGAGCTGAAATCAAGCTGGACATTTAACCAACTGAGCCACCCAGAAGACCCTCAAATCGATTTCTTTAGGTCTCCCCCAACCTCCACACAATACTGGAGTTCTCTCACTAGGTACAAATCTGATGCTAATTACTTCCCTAAAACCCATTCACTGGCTCCTCCCATTAGCCTTAAAGTAACACCCAAACCACTTAACAGAGCACCCCACCTACAGAAGTTGGTCTCTTCTTACTCTTCCCAGACCAAATTCACAATTCAGAGTCACATTTACAGGTCTTCTTACTGGCTAGGCTCTGTCTGCAATGCTCTTTCTATTCTTCTTTCCTGGCAAATACTTATTTTGTCCTTAAGGACTCAATTCAGGCACCATCTACCAGGAAGCCTTCTCTGGCCCCATGCAAGGGCCCACAGCAGGCTGAGACGTCCCACCTGAGAACACGGGCATAGGATCTTACACTGCACTGCAGAAGTCTGTGTACCTTGCTTGTTTTCCTGTCTTTGGGCAGGGACTGGTGTCTTTTTCACCTTGTAGTGCTGGTACTTGGAAGAGCTCCCCACACGATAGGTCCTCAACAAACACTAGACCTTTTCCCTTTCATCCCTTAAGTAACTTGGCTAAAGTCATATAGCTAGAAAGTGGCAGAATGCTATACTACTCTCCAACTCAGACAGGCAGCATCATTTTCACTGGGGACTTGGCTTTGCTACAGGAAAATAAAACATACACTGACCTGGGCAGTGACTGGTGGCCCAGCAAACAAGGCCTTGTATGCAGAAGCAGCAACAGACAAAGCCCCCTTCACCAATCCTCCAGCAATGCTGCTCCCATGGTGGTGGTGTCTGGAGAGGAAAACCAAATGATCTCCCTAAAATATCACAAACTATTATCTTCCTACAAGATAATCTGGGCTCTAATCCTTGAAAGAAAATGGATTTCCTTGAGAAAAAAAGTCAGATGTAAAAAGAGGATGTGATCACTTTCCTATTAGTTTTATACCTACAAAATCTTGGTTTGATGTAGTAGAGCCTAGTTCTACTGCTGCAAGATAAGGCTGTGCAGAAAATGCACCCTTCTGGTTAGTATACCAGCTTTCTGTCCCAGCTGAAAATTACATGGTCAAGAGCACAGAAGAGTATTGGCAGTCTGTCTGCACAATTACCATCTCAGAGGAAACACCTCCAAAGGCAATGTGCTTTTCTGGGTACTGTAGGGAGGAGCCCAGCTTGCCATTGCTCTGAGCCGATTGGGAGCAGAGAGGCAGGTAGGTCTAAGAAACTGTTACTAAGATGCACAGTGGGCTTGATTTTTCTGCCTTCTCCTCTGATACTAAGGATGAGTTGAACTTGAGGGTACTGGTCTGAAATGTGAACACTCTGTAATGTAACTTTAGCCCTCTGTTCAATGTTGCTCACAAGCTTCAGGAGAAATAAGGAGTGACGGCTCTCCTCTGCTCTCTGGAGGTGGCACATGCTGTGAGAGGCTTGTTTAAGCAGAAGCAATACTAGGATATCCACCTGCTTCTGAAGAAGAGGCTGCACAAGGTCCAGTTACCTTGAGTGGTCATAGCTCTTCTGTCTGCTGTTTACAATTCCTGATGAGCCTCTGGGCTCTAAAAGCAAAAGAGCTATTGGTTAGATTTAGCGTCCACAAGTGCCTAGTGTTTCTTAACTCATAGTGAAGCTATTTTTGAGAGGCAGGCAGCAATCTGATCACAGCTTTATTTATTTATTTATTTATTTATTTATTTATTTATTTATTAACTATTTGGGAAATTTTGCAGGTGGTTTTAAGTGATAACAGTGAACTGTCCAGAATGTAATACAAGGTGATTGTTTATTAAATCAGAAAAATTCTATAATCCTATCACGTCCATTTATTACTTTTTCAGTTCCTTAAGTTTCGTTTTTTTGAGGTGGAGTGGGATGTTGACTTTGAAGGTCTACTAGCAACTTCAAGATGCTATTCTCCTTATTTTGGAGACAAGAAAACAGCCTCGCAGGTGGTATGAACGTGCTGACCTGCTGCAAGGTCACACAGTGAGGAAAGGTGGAGCTGGGCCTGGAATCTAGACTGGTCTAGTTCCACAGCCTGTGTTCTTCCCACTGCAGCACAATGCCCACCTCTGTAAGGTCTCACTTCATAAATGTTAAGAATATTTACTAGAGAATAGAAAATAGTATGAGGGAGGGGCACAGAGAGAAAGAAAGGGCAAGTTTCCAAATAATGCCAAGAGTCATGGAGACACAGTGCCCCTTTATACCTGGTTTCATTAGAAAGGAGCACAGAAAAGGATATAAAGCTTAGGCTGGTCATTACCTCCTCTGATCTGATCAGGGACTGAAGAAGCTTCTGGTATGGTGACTGGTAAATCCACTCCTGGGGAACCATCATGCTGTGCACAAGAAGGGCTCCTTTCAGAAAGACACAATATTGAAAGTCAGTTGAAAAGGCACCTATGGGAACGGTGGAAACAGTAAATATGGCATAGAAGTGACCGATTCTCTACAGAGGCTTCACGTTTCTGATCCAGATCTCATGTCTGAATTTAGGGATCAGGTAGAAAGGGCTCATTCTACTTCTGGTTTTCCTCTTTAGCCATAGTCAAGCTAGAAAGACCAGCTTCAGTCAGGTCACTCCCCCCTACATCAATTGGTACTGATAAGGGGAAATGTCTAGCTCCCTGAGAGAGTGGTTTAAATTACAGTCAAGGCTCCACCATCTTCCATTACTATGACAGAGCAAGGACACAGATCAGTAAATAATTAAAAATAATTGTTTTCTGATTTTGGAGTATATTTTTTCCATAACAGATTAAGCTTTCTACTACTTTGTTTGGGTTAACATGAAAATAAGTTTTGAGTGCCTTTACCCATGAGTCAACAGAACAGCGAAGAAGATCCAGGGATGTTTGTGTTTAAAAACTGGCTCTCAACGACCAAAACATAGACTGTACTCCGATAATTAAGATTAACTAAAACAAGCGTTTCTTTAAATCCAGAATCCACAAATTCTGGGAAATACAACTTTTATTCATCTAAATTCAGACTTTTATGGGAAATAGTCTCTTCCCATGCTGACAAAAAAATAGGTTTTGAGATCGAGTCCTTTCCTCTCTACTCTGCCTGTGAAGAACAGCCCAGCTGAGGGGGGGTGTGGATGGTACCTGGGCAGCTGTGGTGGAGGCCCCACCACCTCTGGGGTTAGGGGCACGGTGTCCAGAGTCTGTGAGGTCATGAGGATGTCGTTGATGCTCTGTCCCTGCGGCTGGTTCTCCCCTCCAGCGACTCTCTCCCCAGCCTCAACCCCAGGTTCACCTTCAGCCCCGCGCTCTAGGCCTGGCTGTGAGAGTGCAGAGCTGTACATGGAGTCCCCCAGGGGGCGGCTGGTGTCAAAGCACTCAGGCAGGATGATGATGTAATCCTCTGAAGAAGTAGAGGACTGACTCTGAACTTCATCTTTGAGCTCATCATCCTCTTCCTCCTCCTCTTCCTCCTCTTCCACTTCCTCCTCCACAATAGCTTCCTCCTCCACAACAGCTTCTTCAGCGACATGGACAACCTCCTCCTGCTCAACTCCAAGTGGTCCCTCTTCAGGGGAGGGAAATTTCACTAAAGGATGAAAGCAATCAATTTTCAGCTACAGCTAAAAGCAGCCTCTGGTGCTGTCCTTACCTGATAAAGTCTTTTGTGGGTCATGAGCTACAGTCGTGAAAGCCAGAGGATGGGGACGAACCAGAGGGAAGGGCTGCTGCTAGAACCTCAGTTATGGCCACATTCTAAGTCTGAAGCCTGTACAAAGCCAGGAAGAACTGAAGCTTATAACAACAAGGTATGTAGAAACACCAAAGCTTCCGAGAAGCACCATGAATTTTAGAAACATATCAAAACTGATATACTCGCTAACAGTGCTAGAACAATAGCAAATGGTAGGTGGTGAGTGCTGCCGGACTGTATGTCTACTTTCCTCCTTTTCTTTGCAAAGTAATGGGTAGTCATGGTAGAAAATTGGCAAAACGTGGACGAGGGGAAAAAAAGACACCTATAATCCTATCAGAGATAACTACTGTGAACCTTTTGGTGTAAGTCCTTTCAGATGTTTTTGTTATGCATTCATATATAAGTGTATGTGGGTGAAATAAGTGTGTTACATGTTTTATTTCCATTTATTTAGTTTCAGCTTTTATTTTACTTTTATTAGTTAGCTTACAGTGTAATATTGGCTTCAGGAGAATTTAGTGAATCATCACTTACATATAACACCCAATGCTCAACACAACATGTGCCCTCTATACCCATCACCTACTTACCACATCCCCCGCCCACCTCCGTGTGTGTGTGTGTGCGCATATGTGTGCATGTGCACTCGCGCGCCTGTGTGTATTTTAAACAAAAGTGAGACAAAAAATATTTAAAGGTATAGGTTAAATTTCATTATAACAAACAAGAGATTTTCCCACATTATTTTGATGCACTAGAATTTGAATTTTTGGATAGTTCTTGAAATACACAGTATGGGCTCTACATATCTGAACTAGAAGTATCTGTTGTAAAGAAAGTGGATTACGACAGAATATAACCTCGCGAAACTTAGTTTGGTACCCCAGCTTCTGCACGCTATTTCCTGGACTGTGTCCTGGGAGAAATGACAAAACTCAGCTGCCAATGGAGGTCTCTGCTGAAGAGCTCTCTCAACTTACAGGAAGACTCCTCACAGCAGAATCCAGGCAGCACAAGTCGCTGTTGTTCCTCTGAATCCTACAGCTGTAATTCTGCCCCCGAGAAAGTGTGAAAATGTGTTATGGTGGTTGCTTTGCTCTTGAGGCTACAATTAAAATGGTCAGGTAGAGTGTGTGGAGTCTAAAGAAACAACCATGACCTGAAGTCTAACAAAGCTCACCTAACCTCCACTCTCAGTGAAGAAGAGCACTTCTTTCTACTCTGGTCAGGCAGCCACAATTCAAGCACCACCCTGCTAGGTGGAGGAACCCAGGGACACTCACTGTGTGGGGATTTCTGTCTGCAAGGTGGTTTGTGATCCGGGGCAGCATCCAAGGTAAGGGATCGGATTACAGTCTCACACACGAACTGGGTCCCACTCAGGTCATCTTCTGCTTCCTCCACTGAGGAAATGTTCTCAGCCTTCCTCCTAACTGATGCTGTGGGATCTGAAAGACACAAAGCTTGTCTGCACTTGGTGTGGAGGAGCTTCTTCCATTCATGTTCCCATGCTGATACCATGCCAAGGAATAGCCTTGACTATCTGTGCCATATGAAGGTTAGGAGAAGTATGTATGAAAATGGTATAATATGGAAGGGGACAATGCAAAAACTTTACAAATATTGAAGTCCCTACCAGGAAGTGCTTTAAATCCTGCCCCTTCGCTCTCTTCCTGTATCTGCCCCAAGCCTGGCTTCTCTATTAAAGGATTGTCATGCGGCAGAGGAGACATGCAGGGAGTCATATCTGCAGAATGAAGACAGAAAAATCATCAACCAAGAAAAAGCATCACGTCGTAAACAGGGTTCAGAAGCAGCGGCTCACAGGCTTCTTGCCTCCTGCAGGGCTAAAACAAACCTAAGTATGCTTCAAGGCCTGTTGTAAAGAAAATTCTCCAGACCATCAGGTGTGGAAGTATCTCAGATCAACGAATGCAGGAAAGATCAGTCATCTGGCCTTAAAAACCACGGCCAAGACACAGAACCAGGAATGTAAAGGGAAAAAAGGACATAATGTTTACAGAAAAATGGAGAAGAGGGCTCCCCCACCCCACTTCTTAAAGATTTCATTTTTTTTTTTAAAATTTTTTTTTTCAACGTTTTTTATTTTATTTTTGGGACAGAGAGAGACAGAGCATTAACGGGGGAGGGGCAGAGAGAGAGGGAGACACAGAATCGGAAACAGGCTCCAGGCTCCGAGCCATCAGCCCAGAGCCCGACGCGGGGCTCGAACCCACGAACCGCGAGATCGTGACCTGGCTGAAGTCGGACGCTTAACCGACTGCGCCACCCAGGCGCCCCAAAGATTTCATTTTTAAGTGATCTCTACACCCAGTGTGGGCCTCAAACTCACAACCTCAAGACCAAGAGCCTCATGCTCCACCAACTGGGAAGCCAAGCGCCCCAAGGGTCCCTTTATCGTGGGGAAGTCTTACACCACCATGTATTGTTGACTCTGACAAACAACAGAAAAAAAGAAGGGACGTGATGCATGGGTGCAATTTTACTGTCACACAGTGGGAGAAATCCTTGTCATCTATTTTCTCAGAATAAGATACTACCTATCAGAGTCTAGGGTATAGCACTTTTGTGTCCGTTAATAAAATAAACAATATGGGTTGAATGACATTCTTACCCACGGGAGTATTGTGGGGCACTCTTTCCAACTCTTGGACAATGTTTATATCCAACAGTTCAAAGGACAGCAGGTCCTGGAAGAAAAAAGGGCAATGTTAGGCTACTTGCCATGGAGGCTGGAGTCATGTTTTGTCCTGCTGGGATGTGTAGGCCACTGAGCATCACACCTTCCTGGATTCTGTTCAAATTCATGCCTCACCCTCAGTCAAGTGAAATCAAGGAGAGCGAAATGGGAACTAGGTGTTCAAATAACCAAGTGGCAGGAGAGAGAGAAAATGCAGTGGGGGTGAAAATGAACTAGAGAAGCAGAAGTGAAGAGACAACTGAAGGGAAGCTGTGGGGAAGCACGCGAGTTACCAACTCAGAGAGGGAACATTTAGTTCAGAGGCCTCCTTCCACAGGTGACCTCCTTCCCACTCTGCATCTGAATGGATCGAAGTGGCCATCTGGCTAACTTGCTGGGCACTGCCTGTGGCTATATCACCTTCTCCTCAAGGGGGTAAGGCCTCTTTCTCCACTGCCTTGTCCTTTGCCCCCCAAAGTGTTCAGTCTCCCACCTGGGCAGTCAGTAGATCCACGGAGGGGATGTAAAGCTCCCTCTCACTGGCAACATTTTTTGTCTTCTGTGGGATGCAGGTTCCTGTCCCTTGTGACTGCTCAGTTACTTCATCAAGCTGAATGTCTTCTTTAGCCAGAAGAAAAGCCTCCTACACAGACAAAACCATTGGGACAGATGTCAGGCCCTCAACTGAATTCAAAATGTAAGGTGGCAGCTGCCTCCCTAAAAACCAAAACACTGCTGCACCTCTACATGTTTTAAAACTTGTTCCAGAGGCGCCTGGGTGGCGCAGTCGGTTAAGCGCCCGACTTCAGCCAGGTCACGATCTCGCGGTCTGTGAGTTCGAGCCCCGCGTCGGGCTCTGGGCTGATGGCTCGGAGCCTGGAGCCTGTTTCCGATTCTGTGTCTCCCTCTCTCTCTGCCCCTCCCCCGTTCATGCTCTGTCTCTCTCTGTCCCAAAAATAAAATAAACGTTGAAAAAAAAAATTAAAAAAAAAAAAAAAAACTTGTTCTGATGTAATTTTAGACTTACAGAAAAGTTGTAAAAATAATAATCCCCTTCACCTAACTTCCTTTAACGACAAGTCAGGTTAACCATAGTTGACGACAGTCAAAAGCAGGAAATTAACTTGGTTAACTAAATCTAAGCAGTAAAATGCTCTAAAAACTAGTAACACACTAATAAATGGAAGTTGCTTAAAAAAACTGCACCAACTAAAAAAAAAAGGCAAGACTTCATTAGTATTTACGGAACACACACGTGGATATCCAGGAGAGGTAAGGGTTAAGGAGCAAAGCCATCAGTCCAGCAGTTCAACAGGCCAGCCAGCCCTACCTTCCCTCCTGCAGCAAAGAGGCTGGCCAAACATCATTACAAAGAGATACAAAAGCACTGAGGGATGACTGCACCAAGATCCTAAGGACATGCAAAGAAAGCCCCTGAGGACTAGGCCTAATAAAAGCTTACTAATGTGCTGGGGGAGGGGGAGGAGCTACGTTTTCCAGATGTCTGGAGGCACAACTAGCTGTGTGTGGGCTGTTTTAGCTTTAGTTTATCCTTCCAATATTCACCTCTTGCTGGCAAGTGAGCTCATCAGCTTTGCTTGAGTTAATCATGCCCTTTTCAATGTTCTCAGGGCTCTCTGTGGAGGGGAAAGGATCCACTATGATACTGCACCAGACCCGAGGCCCAAACTGCTGGCCTTTGTGAGAAAGACGCCAATGGGAAGTGTACGTTCCCTCCAAGGCTGGGGCGATGAACTCCACGGACACAACACCCACATGGCCGGCCTTTAGGCAGGGAACCAGAACATCTTTCTTTTCTGTAGAAGCCAAAGTTAGGTTTCCCCACATGAACTTGAGCTGAAAAGAACAGTGACAAGAGAAAGCAAGCTTGTAAACTGAGCACTGTCACTTCTAATCACATCTTCACACTCTGGGTGGGAAAAAAAAATACCTTTGTGTCTCCATTCCACTTGACGTTTCCTGTATTTTTCATCCTCCAGTGTTTGATAAACTTGGTTCCTGGCTGAAGGTGAGTCCCATCAGGCAAATTCTCATCCACAAATGCTGCACTGAGGGTTGGCATAACTGGGGCACAGGGCTGCAAAGGGAGCCTGAACAGAAATTCAGAACAGAAATTTTCAGAACAGAAATTCAGTCACTTGTGTTGGGTATGATGGCTTCTGAATATCTAGCACCGTGATTCAAGAGGCTGACAGTGACTCTTCGTTTGCCTTAAAAATAATAGGGGGCGCCCAGCTGGCTCAGTTAGTGGAATGTGGGACACTCTTGATCCCAGGGTTGTAGGTTCGAGCCCCACACTGGGTACACAGACTACTTAAAAATAAGATCTTTTTTTAAAAATTCATTTATTTATTTATTTTTTCAATGTTTATTTATTTTTGGGACAGAGAGAGACAGAGCATGAACGGGGGAGGGGCAGAGAGAGAGGGAGACACAGAATCGGAAACAGGCTCCAGGCTCTGAGACATCAGCCCAGAGCCCCATGCGGGGCTCGAACTCACGGAGCGCGAGATCGTGACCTGGCTGAAGTCAGATGCTTAACCGACTGCGTAAAAATAAGATCTTTACAGGCACCTGGCTGGCTCAGTTGGAACAGCATGCGACCCTTGATCTTGGGATTGTGAGTTTGAGCCTTACGCTGGGTACAGATGTTACTTGAAAAAAATCTTTTAAAAAACTGTAATTTTTAAAAAAGTTTATTTATTTGAGAGAGGGAGCGAGCACACACATGTGTGCATGAGCGGAGAAGGGGAAGAGAGACAGGGAGAGAGAGAATCCCGGGCAAGCTCAGTGCTGTCAGTGCAGAGCCTGACTTGGGGCTCGATTCCAAAACAGTGAGATCACAACCTGAGTGGAAGTCAAGAGTTGGATGCCCAACCAACTGAGCCACCCAGGTGCCTCTAAAAATATTTGAAAAACAAGACATGTGACTCCTGAGCTGAAAAACTATGGTGAGGATAAAGGTCCATACATAAAAGAACTAGAGAGTCAGGTCTTTGAAATTCCAGCTGCCTCCAGTGAAGAGAAGTCACACCAGCCAGTTTGGAACCTTGTTGGTTGCTGTCCTTCTGAAGAACGCAACAAAGCAAGTGTCAACGATGACTACCAAACCACCCTGTAAGAATACTAGGATCAGGGGCGCCTGGGTGGCTCAGTAGGTTAAGTGTGTGACTTCGGCTCAGGTCATGGTCTCACAGTTGGTGTGTTCAAGCCATGTATCCGACTCTGTGCTGACAGTGTGGAGCCTGCTTGGGATTCTCTCTCCTTCTCTCTCTGCCCTTCCCCAACTTGCACCCTCTATCTCAAAATAAATAAAACTTAAAAAAGAAAAAAAAAGAATGCTAGGATTAGAGAATGGGAAGCTTTAAGAGTTTGGGTGTTATTAGGGGCTGCCAAAAAATAAGAGAAAACCGGGCTGAAGTTCTGGTTTTGGAAGGCTGGATCTCCACCTTGGTGCCCACCCAGGCCCTGGGCTTACATCAGGGTGTTTGACTGCAGCAGGCTCTCGGGTCGGCCCAAAGGGGACCTGGGGCTCTGGAGTCCGTGGATGGAACTCCACAGGTGAATCTTCCTGTGGAGCTTAAGCTGCTTTTTGAGTTCCTTGACCTCTGCCTTTCGCTGTTTCTTCTCGGCTCGCAACCTTTGCTTTTCTGCTTTAAGAAAGTTCTTGTCAACCTGTTTCTGGAGCCTGTGAGGTAACAAATGAAAAGTGTCAAATCCTCACAAATCCTGAAGCTATTCTGAGCCATTTGTAGCCTCCATCAGTGCCAGCCTCTAGTTTAACTTCTTTCCATAGTTTTCATTTCTGTCTCATTAGCTTTGGGTAATCGTCCTCATCATCACACATCAACTGGAAATGAATAGGAACTAAGGAGACTGTGCATTTTTGTGATTCACGTCCCATCACCAGAACCAAGACTCCCATCAAAGAACAAGCCTCCTTTCCTTATGGTTTTACCTGGCTTGTTCCAGAGCAGCAGGAAGACGAGGGGCAGAGAACCTTGGGTGAGAGAATGCTTCAGAAGAACCCACAACAGGTCTCCGTAGCTTCAGCAGGATGTGGTTGGAGTCATGGGCATATGGCCCTGATTCACAATCTTCACAGATATTGTAGGACGGGCATAGGCTGTGGGGAAAAGCATGGCAAGTGGGAAGTACCAGAGGTGGTGAGATAGGAGACTAGACTTCTATACTGACTGTATTACCAGCTAGGCAGTAACCTGAGCATGTCACCTGGCCATGCCATGTCTCAAGTTTCCTTACTAACAAAATGAGAATTAAGAGACTTAACATGCATGCATTTCAAAAGACAATCCATGAGAGGAAGCAAGATATGAAAGCACCTGGAACAACAGGGAGATAATCCGTGGTGATATAATTTTGCTTTGGGGAATGTAAGTTTGTCTGGCTCTGTCATTTTTTTTTTTTTTTTTATCGTTTTTGGTTTTGTTCAATGTACATCTGAACACAACAATGTGAATAGTTACCCTTCAAACAGTTATTATATTTCTTGTGGGTGGAGAATAGCTTATTTCCAATCCAGAGCTGCTATCTATGCATGATGCTCAGAGACAGAGTACGTGCTAATTTGCTTTTACCTATCCAGGATGCCAGAAAGGCCTGCTCACAGGTCTTCTAATAGCCAAGTTACTGTTTACCTGCACTGGTAGCGCACACCAAAGATCCTCCTTTGGCAGCTGCTGCAAGCAATATGCCAGTTGAACTGGTTTTCCGGCAGAAACAGCGTTTCCTCTGAAATAGGCATGGAGACCTCTGAGGGACAGGAACCCAATGATGGGTTCTGGAGGACAAGCTTCTCATGTAATTTCTGTTCCAGTTTCTCAACTGTTTCTTTGACCACCTGTTCTCTGAACTAGAATACAGAGCAGAAGAGGGGAAAACCTTAGTTATACCACACACCTCACTGTCTCTGGTATAGCATAAGAACATAATAAAACACCTAGTAGCTACTGAACAAATAGAAATGTAGCAAAAGAAGGTCTATTCTCTTCCACAGCTAACCAGGTTCAAAGAAGACACCAAGAAATTGTTTTGCCGAGTAAGTTTCTAACCTCTTCCTTCTCAAGCACAGAGACTAGTTCCTTTCCCTTACATCCTTAGAAGTAGGCTCCCTCTTTTCCCAGTCAATCACGGTAGAAGTGAGGCGCTTTCTTGACCAGAACCATTATCACTCTTCATTCGCCTGCACCAGAGGCAGCAGCCATTTGGGTTCGGTTTGCTATTTCTCCCCTACTCCACCTGTGCCAACACTGCTGCTAAAACCCAACCCAGAGAGAACACTCACTGTCTCCAGGTAGCTCGTGAACCAGTCTGGGGGCTTGTCTTGAGGCTGGTCTGTGTTATGGGGAGCAAGTGGGAGCCGCTGCAAGGAAACACAACCCAAGATCTTGGAGACTGTTTTTTGTTTTTTATTTATTTATTTTTTAAAAATTTTTTTTTCAACGTTTTTATTTATTTTTTTGGGACAGAGAGAGAAAGAGCATGAACGGGGGAGGGGCAGAGAGAGAGGGAGACACAGAATCGGAAACAGGCTGCAGGCCCCAAGCCATCAGCCCAGAGCCCGACGCGGGGCTCGAACTCACGGACCATGAGATCGTGACCTGGCTGAAGTCGGCCGCTTAACCGACTGCGCCACCCAGGTGCCCCTGTTTTTTGTTTTTTAAAAAAGATTCTTGGGGCGCCTGGGTGGCGCAGTCGGTTGGGCGTCCGACTTCAGCCAGGTCACGATCTCGCGGTCCGTGAGTTCGAGCCCCGCGTCGGGCTCTGGGCTGATGGCTCAGAGCCTGGAGCCTGTTTCCGATTCTGTGTCTCCCTCTCTCTCTGCCCCTCCCCTGTTCATGCTCTGTCTCTCTCTGTCCCAAAAATAAATAAACGTTGAAAAAAAAAAAATTTAAAAAAAAAAAAAAAAAAAAAAGATTCTTGGGGCGCCTGGGTGGCGCAGTCGGTTAAGCGTCTGACTTCAGCCAGGTCACGATCTCATGGTCCGTGAGTTCGAGCCCCGCGTCGGGCTCTGGGCTGATGGCTCGGGGCCTGCAGCCTGTTTCCGATTCTGTGTCTCCCTCTCTCTCTGCCCCTCCCCCATTCATGCTCTTTCTCTCTCTGTCCCAAAAATAAATAAACGTTGAAAAAAAAAATTAAAAAAAAAAATAAAAAAGATTCTTATTTTTTTAAGTAATCTCTATACCCAACATGGAATGGGGCTTGAACTCACAACCCTGACATCAAGAGCCACATGGTCTACTGACTGACCCAGCCAGGTGCCCCCGTTTAAAATAATTTTCCGGGGGTGCCTGGCTGACTCAGTCGGTAGACCATGGGACTCTTGATCTTGGGGTCATGAGTTTAAGCCACACATTGGGCATGGAACCTACTTAAAAAAAAATAACAATTTTCCTGAAATGTAGTACTCTGAGGTTTCTTTTGTCAAATAATATAAATGGTTAAAAAAAAAGTATGAAGAAGTATAAAAGGAAAACAAAGTATATCATCCTATTGCCCCTTCTCCAGAAGTAACCAGTTACCAGTTTCAAAAAGTCAGGCAGAGATTGTCACAACTCCCAAATTGTTGATGGACAACTCAAATATTGGACTATGGACAAGACACTCAGGCTAGAAAAACCGTAGAGATGGGTCCATTCCCTTCATACCTGTGCTGTAGGCTCCTCTGGGGTCTTCATGTCTGATCCTAAGACTCTCACCAGTGAAGAATAATGGGCCAGTGGCTTCTTCCCTGCCCTCACAACTGGTCGTTTTTCTGCTACGGCTGGGAGTGGGGCTTCCTCGACAAGCCGGGAGCTTTCATGGACTTGCATCTGCAGTAGGTTTCCCTGCTTAACCGCCATCTGAGAGCATATGTTAGGAATAAACACGTTAACGTGTGATTCTCCTTTCCCAAATGAAATTCCAAAGACATCTAATCAGAAGAGGTAGGGTGAATTATGCTGAAAATATTAGCATTTACCTTTATTTTCTTAAATCAAATGGCATATACTATGTTATTAGTCAGCCTGCTGTTTCTTTAACCAAAATGTTACCTAGGAATGGTTTTATTATCTAAAACACAAAAGTACATTTAATGTAGCACTTTGTGAGGTGAAATGTTCTCATTAATGGGTTACAACTTTTCTATGTAATTGGTTTTTATGTAGGATTCCACTTATGGATTTTAATCTCAAATTTTCAAAAAAGTCAATAACAGACTACCAGAACCCAAGAAACTTAAAGCCAAATGCTATAATTAAGCACTTACTTTTCCATTAAGAATAGTACTGTGGAAAGCATACTTGAGTGGTCACCTCTTTTTGAAGAGCATCTTCTTAAAAATGCTATTTTGAAAACTACTTCAAGGAGCATTTGAGGTCCTATGAAGGTACTCCAGTGTGCATGAAGAGATCAGGGGCTAAGTCTATGAGTTTGTAGCTCTCCCCACTTGTCACCCAGTGACAAGAAGAATTACTTCTCTCTCTTTTTTTTTAATGTTTATTTAAGAGAGAGAGAGAGTGAGCGAGCATGTGCATGCACACAAACAGGGGAAGGACAGAGAGAGAGGGAATCCCAAGCTGGTTCTGCACTGTTAGCATAGAGCCTGACGCGGGGCTCAATCCCACAAAGCATGAGACCATGACCCAAGCCAAAACCAAGAATTGGACACTCAACCAAATGAGCCACCCAGGCACCCCTGATGAACTGTTCTTTTACCTATTTTTATTTATTTATTTATTTATTTATTTATTTATTTATTTATTTATTTATTTATTTATTTATTTTTGGGACAGAGAGAGAGACAGAGCACGAACGGGGGAGGGGCAGAGAGAGAGGGAGACACAGAATCGGAAACAGGCTCCAGGCTCTGAGCCATCAGCCCAGAGCCCGACGCGGGGCTCGAACTCACGGACCGCAAGATCGTGACCTGGCTGAAGTCGGACGCTTAACCGACCGCGCCACCCAGGCGCCCCTCTTTTACCTATTTTTATACAACAATCTTAAGCTTCCATTTATTTTACTTTTTAAAAGCTGATTTATTTTGAGAGAGTGGGCAGGGGAGAGGCGGGGGGGTGGGAATCACAAGTAGGCTCCTCACTGCCAGCACAGAGCCCGAACTCACAGGGCTCAAACTCATGAACCATGAGATCATCTCCTGAGCCAAAATCCAGAGTCAGATGCTTAACAGACTGATCCACTCAGGTGCCCCAAGCTTCCATATAAAAATAGCATTCTATGGCCAAAAAGTTTGACAGGTATTATTTTAAGATCAGGAATCAGCAAATCTTCTTAAAAGGCCACATAATAAATATTTGAGGCTTGCAGGCCGTACAGTTTCTGCTCAAGTCTGCACAAAAGCAGCCACAGACAATACGTAATAGGCATGGCTGGGTTCCAATAAAACTTTATTTATAAAAACATATGGCTGGCCCACTGGCTGGTCTGCCAGCCTTTCTTCTAGACCATAAACCAAGAGACATTTAATAAAACGTATGGCAAAGTCTGTGGACAAAACTGTTCAAAAAGTTAGTATAATGAAATGTGTCAAAATATAAACATGGGATCTTAACTATCATATAGTACCATGCAAATACGTATAAAAACTCTTGCTTCCTGAGACAGGGCAGGCTTATACAACATCTAGACTCCTGAGGTCTGAGATTTCTGACTGCATAGGTAAACAGTGATCGTGGGAAAGAGAAAAGTTTTGAAGCCTGTAGAATCCTTTTTTTTTTTTAGTGAAACTACTATAGCTTCTGAGAATAGGGAAAGAGAAAAGCCAGTGGGACAAGGGTGAAAGAATGTGGGGAAAAGCATGTTACAACAGCTTAAAAGCAAAAATGAAATAGGAAGAGCACGTGAAAACTAGGGAAGAAGGAAATGATGAAGCATGAAATAACTAAGAGATGAGCAGCTCAACTAAGAGAAACCAGGGAAGGGCCTGAATGTCCAAAACCAAGATACTGGCTGGTAAATAAGGATTTCTGAGTAAAAACCAAGAAGGCTGGCTGAACTGTTGAATCAGGTTGCACCCACAATGGCAATTTTAACCAGGCAACAGAAAGGGTAAATCCAGCTCCCTATTTAAAAAATCTTGCCCTTTCCTCCCTAGACCAAAAGTGATTATACGAAAGAGTTTTGTTGTGGACTAGAAGTTCATAAAGGATAGTAAACTTTTAATTTTTTTTTAATGTTTATTTTTGAGAGAGAGCGAGCGAGCGAGCAGGGGAGGAGCAGAGAGAGAGAGAGAGAGGGAGATACAGAACCTGAAGCACCCTCCAGGCTCTGAGCTGTCAGCACAGAGCCCGATGTGGGGCTTGAACTCACAGATTGCGAGATCATGACCTGAGCCAAATTTGGGACGCTTAACCAACTGAGCCACCCAGACGTCCAAAGGATAGTCAAACTTTAAAGAAAAATCTTAATTACAAAGGTGGTAATGAAAGGACAGCTGGGCACACCTTAAAGATGTGACTTTGAGGAATGCTCTATTTCATTATTGACAAGCAAGAGATCGTTAACTGGATAGTTTATGCCTTAACTGCTCCCACTTTATATATAACATTCTATAGGAAACAAGGTGGGGCACCTGGCTGGCTCAGTCAGTAGAGCATTTGACTGGATCTCATGGTCATGAGTTCAAGCCCCAAGCTGGGCATGAAGCCTACTTAAAAAAACAAAAACAAAAACAAAAGGTGAAGGAAGGAGATGAAAAATGTGAACCAGAAAGCATAATTCTACACAGTTCCTTGTATTTTTAAATCCTACATGGTGACACCAAGATCAACAATGAGAGGAAAAAATATCTTTATATCAGGAGCTGCCTTTTGCTGAATGATATGCCCTACTAATCATAATCTCCCTGAACATCTGTTTTTGTTGTGTTTTGTTAGTTTCCCCTCATGGCTAATGGCGTTCAGGTTCAAGTTTTAGTTAACAAATATTATTTGCAAATAAGATGAAATAACCATTACCTTAAGTGCTTCTTCATATTCTCCTAAAAAGACAAAGAATAAATATACTGTGTTATTTCTTCACCACCCCAAAAGATTCTATTTAAGTACAGCCAATCCTTTCTTTTAAGAATTTTTTGCTTACAATCCTTATACATGAACAGCTACTGCCTTTTTGCTGACAAACTCCCTTCCTGTTCCATTGCAAATAGAAGCCACATGTAGATTAGTTCTGCCTCTTAAATCTCTCTCCTTCTCTCTGCTACTGGAGACTTCCAGCTGTAAAACCTCAACCCAGCTGCCTCCCACTAGGGATACAAGGGACTTCATGGATAGTGTTAACCCAGGCAGACCTCAAATGTATTGCAGGTTTGGTTCCAGACTCCTGCAATAAAGTGAATACCAGGAAATTGCAAGTCAAATCAAGTTTTTGGTTTCCCAGTGCATATAAAAGTTATGTTTCCACTATCTGCAATCTATTAAATGTGTAATAGCATTATATCTAAAAAAAAAAGTACACATCTTAATTAAAAAATACTTTATTGCTAAAAAATGCTAACCATCATCTAAGATTTTAGCCAAATCATAAACACTGATCACAGGTTGTCACGTTATATATAATAATAACGAAAACGTTTCAAATACTGCGAGAATTACCAAAATGTGACACAGACACAAAGTGACCAAATGCTGCTGGAAAAAGTGACTCAGGGTTGCCACAAATCTTGTTTGTTAAAAAAAAAAAGATGCAGTATCTTCAAAGCAAAATAAAGCGAAATGCAATAAAATGATATATGCCTGTTCTATCATTACAGCTGGTTAAAATAAGCTTTTGGGGGCTAGCCTAGGGACCTAGCCTTTATTTTTTTTTTTTGTAATTTTTTTTTTAACGTTTTTTATTTATTTTTGAGACAGGGAGAGACAGAGCATGAACAGGAGAGGGTCAGAGAGAGGGAGACAGAGAATCTGAAACAGGCTCCAGGCTCTGAGCTGTCAGCACACAGCCCGACGCGGGGCTCTAACTCACGGACCGAGAGATCATGACCTGAGCCGAAGTCGGCCGCTTAACTGACTGAGCCACCCAGGCGCCCCGGGACCTAGCCTTTAAACGCAACATTGTTCCTATGGGAAAATGAACTCCAAGCTCTGAACAACCAAACCATCTTAGAAATACACTCTGGGATACCACTTGTTTTAAGGTGACATTAACATATATACCAAGTCAGGGACAAAGGCAACATCGGGAGAATGGAGTTGTATGTGTTGAACTGGGAGGCATGTTTTCAAAAGATTAACATCTTAAACATAAGAGAACCTTCCATTAAAGCTGTCCTTAGGGTCCAATCAAAGGCACTAATGCATATACAAAAAACTGCTACAAAATAAAAATCTGCTATGTAACTAATGCCCATGGACAAGTGAGTGTGATGTCAATTTACTGTATGTTAAATTCGAGTCTAAAATAAATAGTGCAGCAAGATCTTAGTGTAAATGGAAATGCATACACCCATCAACAGATTAAGGCTTGAAAATTTCTTTTTTGAGAGAGAGAAAGAGAATGTGCATGCATGTGTGGGTCAGGGAGAGGGAGAGAGAGAATCCCAGTCAGGGGTTTGATCCCACAACTCTGAGATCTAGACCTGAGCCAAAATCAAGAGTTGGTTCCACAAATGACTGAGCTACCCAGGCACCCCCAGATTAAGGCTTTTAAGTAAAGTTAAGCAGGTTCTCTTAGGAACTCACCTTGACTATTGATGGATACCTGTAAAAGAACAAAAGCAACAGGGAATTATAAACCTCCTGTCATTGTAACATTTCTGTTACTAGGACCAGCCTCACAGATAAGATGAACAATCTCAGGTTAGGGATTCAGCTTTTCCAGTATCATGAACTAACTCTGAATAATACTTAAGGACTTTTATTGCTTAACTCCTGTATCCTCCTTTATTTCAGGTACATTAAGAGGCAGCATAATATAGAGGTTAAGAGCTTGGGCTCTGGAGTCAGAGTATATGGAAGGAACCCCTACTCTACTATTTCCAAGATTTTGTGCCTGTGGGCAAGTTACTTAGCTTCTCTGGGCTTTAGTTTCCTCATGGGTAAAAAAGAGATAATAATGTAATACCCAATACATAGTACTGTTGTTAGTCTGACACATTGCAGTCACTCAATAAAGGTTTGTCATTATTTTTATTATTATAAGCTAAATGGCAAGTTATGATATATTTGAACTATAGGACTATATAGTTTTAAAAGTTATCTCCCAAATTTCCTTCTTCAATGTTTACTCCTTATTTCTCAACTCCATCTCAGATTCCACAGTCAGCTAAGAACATGCAGTTATCAAGTACATTTAAACCACTACACAAATGAGAAAACATTAGTCGGAACTTTTCAATCCCCCATCATTCTTGAGAAATAAGATCCCTATTCTGGATACTTGGCCATGGGTACCATCGTATACTTTACCTCTTCATTTTCCTCATCCAGGTATTTTATCTGAATAGTGTTCAGATCAAATGAAACTTTTACCTGCAAATGAAATGTATATACATCATATCAAAAAGGCAGATTGTAACAGAAACCCAGAAGTCCTAAAAGAAAGGGTGAGCATATTTCACTACATAAAAATTAAACATTTAGGGGCGCCTGGGTAGCTCAGCCAGTTAAGCGTCTGACTCTTGACTTCAGCTCAGGTTGTGATCTCATGGTTCGTGGGTTCAAGCCCTGCACTGGGCTCCATGCTGACAGTGCGGAGCCTGCCTGGGATTCTCTCTCTCTCTTTGAGGACACTCTGTCCCTCCCCAGTTGGCACACGCATGTGCACTTATGCTCTCTCCCAAAATAAATTAAAAAAAAACTTTAAAAAACTAAACATTTAAATGGCATAAAAGAAGAAAACCATGTCAAAAGACAAAGAATAGACGGGAAATATTTGCAACTCATAACCAAGGGTTATTATCAGCAATACACAAAAATCATCTGCAAAACTGCTAATCAATTATGATAAACAATCCAGGTGAATGTAGGCAAAAACGTATGGAGATTTCTTTCAAGAGAGATCAAATGTGACTAACAAGTATAGGAAAAGATGTTTAACCTTAATGCTAGTCACAACAATGCAAATTAAAGCAATGAGATGTCATCTCAATAGAATGGTGAAAAAAATTTTAAAGCCATAACATCCAGTGTTGTCAAAAATTCAGGGCACTGTCATATATTTCTGCACTGGCTACAACTGTTCTGCAAAGCACCTGGCAGTATCTATCAAAAATTAAAATCACAGGCCTTGTGACCCATTAATCTTTCTTTGGAAAACTTTATCCTACAAAACAGTGCTTAAGTTTTATACACAAAGAGATCTCTCCTGTAGTTTATTTTATAATGGTGAAAAGAAAAACAACAATAACAAAAAACCCCTTTTGACCTTGAGGGTACTGTGTAAGTGAAATAACAACAATGAACTCACAGATACAGATAGCACACTGGTGGTTGCCAGAGGCAGGGGGTGGGAGGTGAGTGAAATGGGTGAAGGTGGTGAAAAGGTACAAACTATCAGTTATTAAATAAATAAGTCCTGGGAATGTAATGTACAGGTTGCCAGAGGCAGGGAGTGGGAGGTGAGTGAAATGGGTGAAGGTGGTGAAAAGGTACAAACTATCAGTTATAAAATAAATAAGTCCTGGGAATGTAATGTACAGTATACTGAATATAGTCGTTAATAATGTGCTGTATATTTGAAAGTTGCTAAGGAAGTTCTCATCATAAGAAATTTTTTTTTTATAAAATTTTTTTTAATGTTTATTTATTTTTGACAGACAGAAAGAGACAGAGCATGAGCTGGGGAGGGGCAGAGAGAGAGGGAGACACAGAATCCGAAGGAGGCTCCAGGCTCTGAGCTGTCAGCACAGACCCTGACGCGGGGCTCAAACTCACAAACCGCGAGATCATGGCCTGAGCTGAAGTCGGACACTTAGCTGAATGAGCCACCCAGGAGCCCCAAGAAAAAATTTTTTAACTACACGTGGTGACAGATGTTAGCTAGACTTATTGTGATCATTTTGCAATATATACAAATTTAGAGTCATTATGCTATATACCTGGAACTAATATAATGTTATATGGCACCTGTATCTCAAAAAAAAAACTAGAAACTTTCAATTAGAAATGGTTAAATTATGGTATGACAACACCAAAATACTGTGGACAATCTATAGATTTAAAAAAGATGACCCTGGATCCTTATCTATTCATTGAGAACTGTCTATAACATCCTGCTGGGAAAAAAGGCAAGCTGCAGAATTATGTTTACAGTATGTTCCTAAGATGATATCTGTATGAACATGGAAAATGTGGGTAACTATATCCAAGGCAGTTAACAATGGTTAACAAAGAGGTGGGAACAGTGGATGGAAGAGAAATGAATAGAGGGATATTAACTTTTTCTTAGTATGTGTTTGGATTGTTTTACTTCTTATAATAGGCATGTATATTATACTTTTATAATTTAAAATTTACAGTAAGGAAAAAAGGCAAGCTGTCAACTCATTTAACTACTAGAAAAAGAAAAATAACTGTGTTTGATTTTCAGATCATTTGACAAACACCCCAACTTTCTGGATAACCATCTGTTTAGGCCAGAATAAAGAAATATTTGCTGGAAGACAGAGGACTAGTTCAGATCATCTTTTGAAATCTTTCCACCATTTCTTTTTCTTTTTAGTTTTCATAGCACATAACCAAATAAAAGCAGGTTTTTACCAAAGGGTTTTGCTGGATAAACAGTTACACAGGAAGTAAAACATTCACTACTGCAAAGCAAACAAAAACCAGAAGAGTACAAAGGGCAAACCAAGAGGAGGGAGGGCATTGACAACAACAAAAGAACAGATGAACTGCTAAGCACCTGTGGGAGTTTTTTCTGCTCAACTTTTTTTTTTAATATTTTATTTATTTTTGAGAGATAGAGATAGAGCACAAGCAAGGGAGGGGCAAGGAGAGAGGGAGACACAGAATCTGAAACAGGTTCCAGGCTCCAAGCTGTCAGCACAGAGCCTGACATGGGGCTCGAACCCACGAACCCTGAGATCACGACCTGAGCCGAAGTTGGACGCTCAACAGACTGAGCCACCCAGGTGCCCCATGCTCAACTTTTTTTTTAAGATCTTTAAAAAATTTTAAGCAATCTCTACACCCCACTAGGCACCTGAAAACACAACCTCAAGATCCAGAGTCACACATTCTGCTGACTGAGCCAGCCTGGGGCCCCTTTGCTAAACTTTTAGATACTTGACCTCTGCGCTAGCAATAACAATTAGCTCTTGCAAAACTTAGGTTAAATCCTTGCTGGTTCACAAACTACAGTAACATATCTGCTCTCAGGCAGGAGAACATTTCCCTGGGGCCTGGTTAGGGTGGAAGCCACACCAATTCATTCCTTAGACTGTTTCTAAAATTAACAGGTTTTCCAAGTCTAGCTGCAAATTAAGGAATTTGTTTATTCTCTTGGGGGTGGGGAGAACATTGCCTACATGAATATTGAACCCCTGTCAAAAGTAATTTTCCAAAAGTCCTAGAAAAGGTAAATATGACAGCTATGAAACAACATTGCTAAAAATTGCTATCTTTGGAAAAATTAGGCTTAAAAGATGGAGAAACAAAGTAACACTCACCATAGCTTCAACATCAGCCCAAGTTGTATTTTCTGGATCAGAAACCAGAAAGCTTTGAGTTTCATTTTTGAAAGTCACATTTAGAGTAACCTGTGGTTCCATGCTGTGGGGCTAGAGTTGAGAGGATGGGTGAGAGAGAAAACAGTGGAAAGGGTTCTATAAAACTGCATAAGCATTCATTCAGCAAATACTTGTGAAGGCCTAATATGGGTTAGGCTAGGAAGACACCGAAGTGAATGAGAACACAATGTCTCTGCTCTTATGCTATTTACAACCTGGTGGATAGCTTAAAACAAATCTCATTGTTAAACGTTTGCTGAAACAGTATAAATTTTGGCCACATCCGCAGAAATCCTCTAACAGCTGTAAAATTCTTTTGAATTTTATGGAACTTTATATGATTAGTTAATTCAATAGATACTACTGAATATCCACTAGTGGCAGGATACCAATGAAGATGAACACCCACAGGTCTCTACCCTCAGGGAATTTACATTCTCATAGCTTGAAAGCAACATTCTACATCTTTCTTAGAAAAACAGCCTTTTCCTAAATTGAGCAACCCAGGTTCTTTGTTAAGATCAGTTTTAACAATTCAGAGGCCAAGACACTAGCCAAGAAACTACACAGGGGTAGCAGTCAACACCTTTCATCCAAGTTCATGTGGTGTTTTTTGTTTGTTTGTTTTTGTATTTTACTTTTTTTTTTCTTTTATGGAACATTTCATGCATAAAAGTGGAGAGTCATGGACATATAACTATAGTAAACAATTCAAAGCTATCGTCATTTTGTCTATAATTCTGTATTGTCCCCAAATCCCCCAATACAGATTGACCATAGTTAACTAATGTTTTAACCAAACTATAGTACCATAATTAAAAAAAAACTATTAAGGGAAAATTTAAACATATACAAATGAATAAAGATTAATATACAATGAACTCCTAAGGACCCATCAGGAATTTTCCATAATTATCATCAACCCAGGACTAATCTTGTTACAGCAATAGGATTATTTTGACAGCCATTATTTCATCCATAAAATAACTGAGTATGTAACCCTTAAAAAAATAAGACTTTTTGAAAAGATAACCACAATACCATTATCATGCCTAAGAAGTTAACAATTCTATAATTTAATGTCTATTCTGGTCAGTTGTTTTTAATTAAGGATTTTATTTACTGATGAGTTGTTAGATTATTATTTAAGTTTGTTTATTTATTTTGGAGAGAGAGAGCCTGCACACATGCACATGTGGGGGAGGGGCAGAGAGAGGAGGAGAGAGAATCCCAAGCAGGCTTTGCACCATCCGCATGGAAACTGATGTGGGATTCGAACCCACGAACAATGAGATCATGACCTGAGCCAAAATCAAGAGTTGGACACTCAATTGACTGAGCCACCCGGGGACCTATAGATTTTGTTCTTATGACTCTGTGAAAAAATAGTTTACTAAAATCTGAACCTAAGTTGTAATGAAAAAGGTCATCTTTTAAACATATTTATCAGCAAATCTTTTAAGAAATCTCTTCAAAGAACCAGATTCTGCTCTAGGCAAATGGAGAAAGGAGATGAACAACTATGTCTCAGGAATTTGCAGTGTAATGGTGAGGGAGCAAAAGGGCTGAGAAGAGCTGGGCTCCAGACACAGCTCTGACACATAACTAGCCATGTACAAAACAGTAAGTCATTTGACCTGAGCTTCAGTTCCTTAATCTGTAAAATAGGTCAAATAAAAACGTGTGTCCCAGTTCTCTGAGAACATTACTCAAACACAAAAATTATTGTAATAAATCAGTCTTTAGAAGCCAAAACAGACCTGTTTTTCCACAATACATTGAGAGTGTCATTAAAAAGGACTTTGGGAGTGCCAGGGTGGCTCAGTCGGTTAAGAATCTGACTCTTGATTTCGACTCAGATCATGATCTCACAGTTCACAGGGTCAAGCTCCACGTCAGGCTCTGTGCTGACAGTGTGGAGACTGCTTGGGATTCTCCCTCTCCCTCCTCTCTCTCTGCCCTCCCTTGCTTGCATGTTCTCTCTCTCTCTCTTTCTTTCTCCAAAAAAACAAACATAAATAAACATTTTAAAAAGAGGACTTTGAACTTTCTGAGGATCTGGGTTTTTTTAAAATTCAAAACCAATCATCCTCCAATTTTTTCCATTTTTTGTCTCTACCTACAGTCAAGTTCACAACCAAAAAAAAAAAAAAAAAAAAAAACCAAGCCCAGTTTCTAGCACCAATCTGCTGACATCTAGTATTCATTCTTATGGAATGCAATTCTTGGAGTCCTTAACATTTGGACAGAATGCCTCCCCAGGTCAACTTCCCAGATTCTTGGGGAGAAAAAAAAATCTGGGAAATGAAGTAACTGATTCAGTCAGCCAAAAAGTGGATATTCTGAATCACCTTCTTACTTTTCAACTTCCCATAAATGCTTTCCACACTTTTGAGAGTCCAGAAGGAAACTAATCTAACTCCCTTGTTCCAAATTACATACACAATTAAAGTTAGTTTAGATACCTTGGAGCTCATCCAGCTGGTAGGCTGATGAGAGAAAACAGGAAGTGGGGGATTCTAGCTTAGCTGGACCATACCCAGGTCTTCATAAAGAACTGCCTATTTCTGTTTGGCTTTTATGTGAAAATTCTTTCAGCAAGAGCATTAATCTTGAACTTGAAATACCAAAGCTATGGTTAGCACCATCTGTCCTTGTAGCTTTAAAGCCAGTAAAGTCAGACGGCTGGGTCCTAGGCCTTCAGTTTTCAAAACTGGCATTATTATACGTTCATGCCACTGGCTCACCTTTGCTTGGCACAAGTCAGCTTTTCCTCTACGTCAAATTTTTCAGGATATCAAAAATCCCTTTAATGAAGCAGACCTGGGAACTTGAGCTTTGATTACCGTCTCCACCAAAGGCCTGACTGTTAATCCGGGGGTTAAAACATGTGACCTATAGCTGGGTGTTTGACAAAAAGGAAAAACGGTGCCTTTCCAAAACCAGAGGTCCCTGACCAAGGAGACATCTTTACAAGGTTCTCAACAAGCGGAGGGGGATGGGGATGGGAGGCTGTGTGGGCACTGTCATTTTTTTTTTTCCCTGCAGACTTTATCCTTGTCTTCCAGTTATCGTGTCCCTAGCACTCCATGCCCCCAAGACCGTGTTACCACCCCCTGAGGAATCTCGCTTTCTTTGCCTAGGCCCTCTTTCTGCTGGAGAGTCTCAGCCTCCCATCAATAGATGCCGAGCGTTCTGAGCCACGGACCCCCCCATCTCTCTGGCAGTATCCGCCGCCTCGGCCCCCTGGCCCAAACGGCTCTCTCATCCAGTCACTGAAAAGACTGGCTGCCCCCAGACACGGAAAAAGTCGCCTTCTCTTTTGCAGGATCCCTTCTGTAAACTTCCCCTAGCCCTCTCAGTGGCGACGTGCTCCCACCCCTCTGTAACCGCCGCTACTTCCTTACCAGCTCCCCGCCCCCGGGGGGCGCCTGCCGGAGGCCAGTGCAAAAACCGTTCGCTGCCAGCTCTGCTGCTCTCCCCGCGGGGTGAATCTAACATGGCGGATAGAAATAGGACCTAGTCCCCAGTTTGAGTTTCCGACAAGATGATTGGCTCTTAACAGTTGTCTCTCAAAACTACCACCCCCCTTGATTGGCCGAGCATGCGTGGCAGGGGCTGGGCAACAGCAGCCATAACAGCACAACAACAACAAACACTGGGGCAGAGGGGCGGAACTACAAGTGCGCAATCGTGGGCCGCGGCCCATTTCCCCTTCCCAGGTAAATTCGGCGTCCACTGCATTCCCTTAGGTCACTGACCTTAGTGGACTCCTTGCCCGAGACTTGCGGGGCTGGATGGGAATTGTAGTCTTCCTGGGACTTGTAGGTTCTTTAGCCTATTCTCCGCTCTCAAGATGTGAAAACCTAACACTCCAATCCATATCTGTTGACGTGCGTAAGCGCACAGAGCTCTTCAATCTGTCAACTGGATTGCCGTGAGACTTGCCCGCTTCCGGTGTTGGAAGCGCCTCTCCATAAGACTACAGTTTCCAAGCAACACTGTGTCGAAGGCCTTTCGATCCGCAATGCATGCTGGAAATCGTAGTTTTCCCCCCCCCCCCCAATCCTTTTATTTACCTAAACTGGAGACTTCCATTGCGGCGGAAATGGGGAGGGAACGGGGCCTCTTCTTGCGAATGTTTCAGGCACTATCTTGCGCTCCTATTCAGGCCTCAGGTATTGATTTCGACCCTAGTCCCGCAGTCTCTGTGACGTAATAAGCCGCAACTGAAAGCGTACAGGTGAGGGGGCAAGGGCCTCACAGAAAAGTGGGGGGAGAATTCTTTCTCTTCCGTCTCTTTCTAATTACGTAACGCGGGGAAGAATGGATGACCAATCGGGAGCCCGGAAAGACTCTCGGCTCTTTCTGCTCCTCCCTTCCGTAACGTGTTTTGATCTCGTATTCTGAGAGGTTCTCGCTCAGCGGCCGCGGACGGTTTCCGTGGCAACAGGAAAGCGCGGGAATTACAGAAAAATTGAAAGTGCGACTGTGCGGCGAGAGCTCGCTGAGGTTTTTCTGAACTGAGGACGGCCCGGGAGGTTTTTATATAAGTGGGGCCCTGGGCCCGGGAAGCCCCGACGCTTTGCTCTGGGTAAAGGTGAGAGAGCTCGCCGGAAGGGACAGGCCCCAAGGGGTGCTCCGAGGGACAGGCAGGAAACAGGTATGGAGAGAGTGGGGAAGAACAAGATGGGCATTACCTGGCTGGCAGGGGCGGGCGGAGGGTGGAACCTGAGAAGCCTAAGAAGTTAAGTCCGGGGAAATTGGGGAGGGGGCGCCTTGTGGGTCCCGGGGTGGGGGAGGCACTGAGGACAAGGGAGGGAGCAGGGTGTGTCCGAGGGGGAATCCTGATGACAGGAACTGGAATGTGTCCCGAGGGGAATATATAGTGTAAAAAGACGGGCTGGGGTGTGTGAGAAGGGTATCCTGAGGAAGGAGGAAAGGGAGCAGGAATGTGTCGGAAAATAGGAGGAGGGTGGGTTGTGAGGGAGGGGGAGCCCTGAAGAAAGAACTGGCTTCATACGCGTTTCTGAGAAGGGACAAGAAGAAAGTAGAGGGGCGTCAGCAGTCACGCATATATTGCTGGTATGATCGTACCTAAAAAGGATCCTGAGATGAATGCAGACCAGTGAGAAACACTGGGGAAGGGCAGGGGTGGGGAGCGTTGGTTGGTGTTGGTCTTGTTTTTTGAGTTTGGTTTTAAACACAAGACAAAGAAAGGAGCCAGGTGATTGGAGAAATATGAGGCTACCATCACTCACTCAGTCACCCCACTGTGGCTTTCTTTTTCTTGGAGAGAGGAATACACCAAAAGGAAGTGGTTGGAGGCTGTATGTGGGAAAAAAATAGAGAAAATAATGGTCTTTAATTACAAAAAACAATATTTTGAATCTAAAAAATAAAGCTTTGTCATTAATTCTATGGTTGGTATGATTCTGAAGCACTCCAGTCTTAAGTTTCTCTTATTTAAAAATGACATATAATGAAACTAGTCTGTTCTTATAAATCTTTTAAAGTGACTGGTGCGTGTGTATATCCATATATATTTAAGTTGATGCCTTAAAATTCATTGGAACAGGGAGAAATGGATTTATCTGCAGATCGTGTTGAAGAAGTACAAAGTGTCCTTAATGCTATGCAGAAAATCTTAGAGTGTCCAATCTGGTAAGTCAACAGAAGGGTTTCTTAATTTGAGATTCTTCCTTTCTTGATTATATCCTATGCAAATAAGTAGAATTCACCTTACATATTAAGGAGAAGAAAATTATACTATCTATGAAAATTAAATTATAAAAGTTGCTGCTTTTCTTAACTCAAGAGCTTTGGGAATATAGGAAGTTACTCCATTTTCTCCACTCTGCTTCTCCCCTTCCTTTTTTACTGCCTTAACACATTCAGCTCCCTATCTTTCCTAGCCCACAGATTGTCTTGATTGGTTCTACTTTGGGGTAGGGATCTGGTTTGGAGTAAGTGGCCTTTTCATCCAGGCTCTAAAAACAGCTAGATTACTTGGAATGGGCATAGTTAATAGTGGCAAAATAAAATCACCACTGATTGGTGCTTGTGAATGGGTAGGTCTCCAGTTGGAACTAGTCCTGTATATTTAAATAAGAAGTCCACAGAGCATGCGACTCTTGATTTCCACTTTTTTTTTTTTTTAATTTTTTTTTTTCAACGTTTATTTATTTTTGGGACAGAGAGAGACAGAGCATGAACGGGGGAGGGGCAGAGAGAGAGGGAGACACAGAATCGGAAACAGGCTCCAGGCTCTGAGCCATCAGCCCAGAGCCTGACGCGGGGCTCGAACTCACGGACCGCGAGATCGTGACCTGGCTGAAGTCGGACGCTTAACCGACTGCGCCACCCAGGCGCCCCTCCACTTTTTTTTTTTTAATGTTTATTTATTTTTGAGGGATAGAGAACATAAGCAGGGGAGGGCAGAGAGAGAGGGGTACGGAGGATCCCAAGCAGGCTCTGTGCTGACAGCAGCGAAACTGATATGGAGCTCAAACTCAGAAACTGTGAGATCATGACCTGAGCCGAAGTCAAATGCTCAACCAACTGAGCCACCCAGGCGCCCCACTTGATCTCCACTCTTCATCTTGGGGTTGAGTTCAAGCCCCACATTAGGTGTAGAGATTAC
Source organism: Puma concolor (assembly GCF_028749965.1). Lineage (NCBI taxonomy): Eukaryota > Metazoa > Chordata > Mammalia > Carnivora > Felidae > Puma > Puma concolor. Next base: position 43,229,446 of record NC_141680.1, on the reverse strand, counting down.
TTAAAAATAAAATCTTTAAAGAAAAGAAAGAATACTGCGAATCATCAAAGTCTTTGGTAAGTCTCTGACTTTTTGAGTGAGCTTGTTTTTCTTCATCTATAAAATAAAGAGGGGACTAGAATATTCAAGGTTTTGGGACGCCTGGGGCGCTCACGGTTAAGCCTCTGACTCTTGATTTCAGCTCAGGTCATGCGTGATCTTGTGGTTTGTGGGATTGAACCCACATTGGGCTCTGGCTGACAGCATGGAGTCTGCTTGGAATTCTGTCTCCCCTTCTCTGTCCCTCCTGTGCTTACCCCCATGCACTCTCTCAAAATAAATAAACATTAACAACAACAACAAGGAATATTCAAGGTTTTTTTTTTTCTTAAGTCGAGGCATAATTTACATACAGTGAAATGTAGAGATCTTAAGTGTGCAAGTTGATGAGTTTTAACCATTGTATATATCTGTGTAACATTTCCATCACCCCAGAAAGTTCAGGAGCTCTTAACTTGCTGACCCTTCATGACATTTGGAGGCCTATGGCTAGAACTATATTTCAATATAATTAGTTTCTTGTATAATTTTATATTTTTTATTTTATGCATTTAAAAGCATTACTCTGGAAGGGCGTTCATGCGCTTCACTGGCTGCCAGAGGTTATGAGCCCCAGGCAGTCACTAGGTGATATCTATGGTGGTCACTAAATCTACTTAAAAACCATACCTCAGAATGTCTTGGTGAAAAGCCAGAAAGGAAATTTAGAATCTTTCTTCTTCTCTTTACTCTGGTCATTCTGGCCTCTTAACTCTTCTTCAGACTAGAACATACTCTCCTGCTTCTGAGCTTTTATGCTTGCTCTTCCCTCTGCCTGGAATTTTCTACCCTTGATAATTGAATGGCTTACAAATCTTGACTGAAATACCACCTTTTCACAGAGGCATTTCCAGACAACCCTATTTAAAATGGTAACACCTGGGGCACCTGGGTGGCTCAGTCCTTAAGCATCTGACTTTGGCTCAGGTCATGATCTCAAGGCTGGTGAGTTCGGGTCCCATATCAGGTGAGCTTGAGCCCTGCTTCCTGTCTCTCTCTCTCTCTCTTTCTCTCTCTCTGCCCCTTGCTCACTTGCACACACTCTCTCTCTCTCAAAAAAAAATAAACACCCTTACCCCCAACACACTCTTTATTTCCCTTTCATGTTATTTTTCTCCATAGTTCTTATTACTATCTAACATTCCTTATAATTTATCCTTTTTCTCTACCCTTACAGAGTTTAAACTCCACGAAGGCAGGAATTTTTGTTTTATTTACTTCCATATCCTTAGTAGTTATATACCTGGGACATAGTAGCCACTCAGTAAACATTTGTTGAAGGTATTAAATATTAATTAACATTAATTAAATTGGTTCTTTGTTAGTTTAATGGGTTTTAATATGGTGATGGTTAGTGGTGGGTAAACATTCAAAAAATAAATTGGAAAGCTACACCTATTGCCCCTTACCTTCAATAAAGGAGAGTAAATTCAAGTATATTTTCCTTTGTGCTTCATAAAGTTGTTTTTCATATTTGGAGTCAAGTAAATAAAATTAAAGAACATGCAAGTTGTGTTTCCAGAGAGATAGAAGATTTATAAGTAACCCTCCTCTCCCTTGCCCCTCAACATTTCATCTAAATAAAAACAAGAGCTAAATGAGATTTATAGCCTACTTTATGAATCATCAGAGCCGGAGAAGCAGGAAATGACAACTAGAAAAAAATTGCTTTTGAAAAAGCAAAACTTATTCATGATAATTACAAAGAGTGATCAAAAAAGTGCTCAATAGTGTGGCATCTGGGTCCATTTATTTTACATTTCCATGGGACTCAGTTATAGAAATGTAATGTTCTTTCTCACTCTGGCAAATTAAACCATCAATTAAAAAACTCAAATACATAAAAAGTAAAGACACAAGAATGAAAGTTAGTGCTAAATTTTCATTTTCAGTTAGCCGTCCTGTTATTTCTGGCTCCTTGTTATTTTTTAAGATCTATTTTCTACTAGCAATGGACTTAAGTTTTTAAACTAAAGCTTTTCATTCTGGTCATTGTTAAACCTTAAACTCGTTCATGGGGGAAGTTCTAGGATGGGAATCCTACCTACTCCACTTTTTGTTTGTTTTAAAGTTTTTAAAATTTATTTTGAGAGGAAGAGAGTACACACACACACACACACACGTGTGCATGAGTGGGGAAGAGGCATAGAGAGAGGGAGAGAAAGAATCCCAAGCAGGCTCTAAGCTGCAGTGCAGAGCCCTACATGGGGCTTGAAGTCATGAACCGTGAGATCATGACCTGAGCTGAAATCAATAGTCGATGCTTAACTGACTGAGCCACTCAGGCGCCCCTGTTGTTTGTTTACCAGTGCCTAGCTAGAACAGTAGAATTTGCCATTATGTCTTAATAAATGATTCCTGATAGTGACTGCAAAGTATTATTGAGGGTAGCTAGAGGATAGGTTTCCAGCTTCTTTGAGCCCTTTTGAGCTAAAACCACTTCTGCTGACCTCTAAGTTATTGATATTTACTTCTGATAATTAGTAGTTCTTTCTAGCCTTTTGCACATGACCATATAAAATTTTTGACTTTCAGAAGAGTTTGCTAAAATATGTATCCTGCTGGGTGGTGGTGGCTTTTCAACCCTAACCTAGCTTCTTTTTCCAATCACTTACCCATGTCAGAAGCCCAAAGGCAAATATGCAGGAGGTCTAAATTGCCTGAGTCAAAAAGTGTTTACAATATCTGAGGGGCACCTGGGTGGCTCAATCACTTAAGTGGTCCAACTCTGGATTTTGGCTCAGGTCATGATCTCATTGTTGGTGAAACTGAGCCCCACGCTGACAGTTGAGAACCTGCTTGGGATTCTTTCAACTCTCTCCTCTCTCTCTCTCTCTCTCTCTCTCTCTCTCTCTCTGTCTGTCTCTCTCTGCCCCTCCCATGCACACTCTCTCTCAAAATAAACTTAAAAAAATAATAAAATATTTGAATCATCTTTATAGTGAACATTCACTTTCATCAGGATCTAAAAGAGGACTGACTTTTTTCTTTTTATTCCCATTCCCTTTTCAAGGTTTTTTTCAACAGTCATTACCTTTTTACATATTGGAGTTTTCATCCGTTTAAAGTTTGTGTTTACAGTATGTTTGTATAGCTTGGCTCATAATTACCATGCTGAAACATAATTATTTCAGAATTGAGGCAGTGGTGAGAATGAAAGCCATCTGGCATCATAGCTAAATCCAATTTCGCCTTTGCCGAGAATTTCTTTGATATGTAGCTTATCTGAGGAATAGTGATTTAGTAGCAAATCGAGTTCTCTTTGTTGGGTGGTTTTCTTTTTAAAATCACATTAGGTCTGGATAATAATTCTCACATTGATAGAAGTCATCTCAGGTTGTGAACATTTTCCCAAGTAGCGTTTAATTTTATTCTGACAATAACCTAAAGAGACTGGTAGAGTGGGTGACAGAGAAGGAACCTGATGTTCAGGTCGAGGGCTTGGCCTGAGGTCACTCTGCTAATAAAAAAGGGAACTGATAGTAGAAACCTGGCCTTCTGACTTACTCTGATATCTTTTCTCCGTTACCCTGTGTTGCGTCAGAAGCCCCATGATCACAAGAGTTGTGTTACCAAACCTTTCACAACGAGACTATTGTCCCCCAGCTTTTCTTGTGATCCTTTTCTAAAAAGTTAACATTTAATGAAAAGACCCACATTCTTGTCACACACAGGTTACCTGTTTTTTGATGTCCTGGCTGAACTGTACCAGAAATCCGTTGCTAAAGCTCTCGTTCAGAATACAAGATAAAAACTTAAAATTGTCTATAGGTTTCTACCTGCTCAGGCTCCTGGCTGCCTCTCCGAGCTCTTCTAGTGCTTCCCCTGCAGGCCTGCTCACTGTCCTTCAAAAACACCGGGCATGGTCCTGCTCAGAGTCGGCCTTCTCTGCTCCCTCTGCTGGAATGTTCTTCTCCCAATTGTTGCACAGCTTGTTTCCTCACATGTAACTGTCTGCCAATGTCACCTCAATCAGGCCTTTCCTGATCATTCCGTATACATCTCCCACCCCAGCACTCCCTATTCCTGTTACTGAGCTTTATTTTTATTTCTAGCCCTTATTCTCCTATGTTCTTGTTTAATTCTCAATTAACTATCTACCACAGCTAAAATCAAAGTTCTATGAGGACAGGCTTTGTTTTGTCCACTGCTGTATGTCACATCCCCAGGAACAGTACTTGTATACAGTAGGTGCCCAATGAACATTTGTTCTATTAATAAATGAAAGAGTCTCAAGAAGATCTTAAGATTTTCTAGAAAATAAGTCATAGCAGCACTCTCAACAATAGCCAAATTATGGAAAGAGCCTAAATGTCCATCAACTGATGAATGGATAAAGAAATTGTGGTTTATATACACAATGGAATACTACGTGGCAATGAGAAAAAATGAAATATGGCCTTTTGTAGCAACGTGGATGGAACTGGAGAGTGTGATGCTAAGTGAAATAAGCCATACAGAGAAAGACAGATACCATATGGCTTCACTCTTATGTGGATCCTGAGAAACTTAACAGGAACCCATGGGGGAGGGGAAGGAAAAAAAAAAAAAAGAGGTTAGAGTGGGAGAGAGCCAAAGCATAAGAGACTGTTGAGAACTGAGAACAAACTAAGGGTTGATGGGGGGTGGGAGGGAGGAGAGGGTGGGTGATGGGTATTGAGGAGGGCACCTTTTGGGATGAGCACTGGGTGTTGTATGGAAACCAATTTGACAATAAATTTCATATATAAATTAAAAAAAAAAGATTTTCTAGAAAATAAGAAAGATTTTGTGAATGGACCCACAAGGATGGGAATTTGGGTGACCAATTTTCTTTTCTCAAAATTTTAATCGTTTTCTAAGCTTGTTTTTTATTTTCTAAATTTTCTTCAGTGTTTGTTACATTCTTTTTACAAAGTGATCACAAGCCAAGCATCATGTACCTCCTGAAGTGACATAATAAAAGTCCTAGCACACAGTGCCACCTGTAAAGTGTTCTTGCCAAAAAAACCAAACCTGAATTGATCGAGCCTGTAAGTCTAGTTTATAGGAAATAGAGGCAAGAGGAACATGCTAAACCATATCATAGGGTTACAATCAGTAAAATCCAGAATGAGGGAAATGATGTAGATCAAATGACGTATTGATGTACTTTTTAAAATTTTTTTCTTTTTATTTATTTATTTTGATAGAATGTGCAGGGGAGAGAGAGGGAGAGAGAGAGAGAAGGAGAGAGAGAATTCCAAGCCGGCTCCACACTGGCTCCACACTGTCAGTGTGGAGCCCTACGCGGGGCTTGAACTCACGAACTGTGAGATCATGACCTGAGCTGAAACCAAGAGTCAGACACTCAACCAACTAAGCCACCCAGGCACCCTCAGCTGACATACTTCTTAAAATAAATGACAAGGGGAAAAAAGGAAGGGAAAATCTATAAATTAAAAGACATTTGAGGGGTGCCTGGGTGGCTCAGTCAATTAATCATCCAACTTTGGTTCATGTCATGATCTCCCAGTTTGTGAGTTCGAGCCCCGAGTCGTGCTGTGAGCTGACAGCTTGGAACCTGGAGCCTGCTTCAGATCCTGTGTCTCCCTCTCTCTCTGCCCCTCCCCCACTTATGATCTCTCTTTCTCTTTCTCAACATAAAAAACATTAAAAAAAAAAAAAAGACAAGATATACCAGCCAAATGCAATGCATGGATCTTATTTGAATCCTGATCTAAACAGATTTAATTATTAAATTTTAAGAGATAATGAGGGAAATTGGAGTATTACATATTAGATGGTATAAGGGAAATTATTTTTTTAAGAGTAATGGTTTCATGGTCATCTTGAAAAGATCTTTATTTTTTAAAAACTTTGTTTTGAAATATTTATAATTGAAATGAATGATTCCTGGAATTAATTTATAAATATTTTTAATGTTTATTTTGGGGAGAGAGCACACACACGTGTGAGTGCATGTGCGTGAGCAGGGGAGGGGCAGAGAGAGGGAAACAGAGAATTTGAAATGGGCTCTATGCTGACAGCAGAGAACCTGACATGGGGCTCAAACTCACAAACTGTGAGATCATGACCTGAGCCAAAGTTGGTGCTTAACTGAGCCACCCATGCACCCCTCTTGGAATTTATTTTAAAGTAATCTGAGCTCATGGGTGCTTGGGTGGCTCAGTGGGTTAAGTGAGTGATTCTTGATTTTGGCTCAGGTCAAGATCTCATAGGTTTGTGAGTTCAAGCCCCTCATTGAAAGTGTGGAGCCTGCTTGGGATTCTCTCTTTCTTCCTTTCTCTCTCTGCCCCTCCCCACTCTCTTTTTCTCTCAGAATATATAAATAAACTTAAAAAAAAATAATCTGGGCCTTGAGTGGGTACTGGTGTGTATATAAGACTGGCTTTGAGTCAAAAACTGTTGTAACTGAGTGATGGTACATGGAGTTCATTTTACTATTTTATTTGTGTAAATGCTTGAAATTTTCCATACTAAGAAATTTAAGCAGCGCCTGTCTGGCTCAGTCAGTAGAGCATGCAACTCTTGATCTCTGGGTCATGAGTTTGAGTTCCATGTTGGATGTAGAGATTACTTTAAATTGAAAGAAAATAATAAATTTAAAATAAAAAGGTAGTCACATGTGAAAGAAGTGCTGTGAGGGAATCCAAAAGAAATACAAGAAGTTTTTTGTCTTTGTAGAGCTTAAAGTTTAGGTAAGATATATATAGGATGTTTCCTCACAAAGATAGCTCAAAAAAGTGTATCGGTGAAAATTTATTAATAATGGAGCAATGTCAGCTAATCTTTTAAACGCTAAAGATAATAATAGTAATAATAATAATAAGATAATGTAATATAGAGTGTTGACTAGAGTAATATATTCTGTTTTGGTATCTGGAAGCTCAGGAGGGAAGGATCCTGCTTTCTGCTGTATTTTTGGCTCCTAGCACAGCAGACATTTAATAAATATTTATGGAATGAACTTAAAGCCTTACTTTGACTTAGTTATAGCAACTTAAAGTTGAACTTCTTTACCAAGATTATATTTATTTTGAAATGAATTATTGAGCCTCATTTCTTATTTTTTGTATCCTTCTAGTCTGGAGTTGATCAAAGAGCCTGTTTCCACAAAGTGTGATCACATATTTTGCAAGTAAGTTCGAATGTTTTATGTGGCTCCATTATTAGCTTTTGCGCTTATTCACAACATAGGAAATACCTAACTTTGTACAAGCTTTTGCTACTCCAGTTAAGTGAAAAAGAAAAATCTAACTCTGCTTCATTCTGCCTCAGAGTACTTAGAAAGTCACTGGAAGTTGGTTGTAACCATAGTTCTTGGGAAAATATTGGCACATTTATCTGGTGGGATGTGAAATCATTTTGAACAGCTGTTTGTTTTTGTGTCCATGGGTGGAGGCAGATTGCAAGCGATTGTGCAATAAGCAAATTGTGTTCCAGCTTTCCCTGTTTCTCCTTTCTGTTATTTCTTTCTGTTTGTCCCTCTGCTTTCTCCCTTCTAAGGTGCTATGTTTTCCTGCTTCATAATCCTTGTGAAGATAGGAAAGGATCTGATACCAGTTTATTTTTAGGCTGAAATTCATGCATACCAATGATTGGAATTATATTTACATTTTTAAGGATCTTGCCTTTTGAAAATGTTTGTTTGTTTATTTGAGCTTGAGCGTGGGCGTTGGGGGGGAGGGGGCAGAGGGAGAGGGAGAGTGAGAACCTTAAATAGGCTCCAGGCCCAGTGTGGAGCCCGACACAGGGGATGATCTCACAGTTGTGAGATCATAACCTGAGCCTAAATCAAGAGTCAGATGCTTAACTAACAGCCACCCAGGCACCCCTAAAATGGTTTTTGATGAAAGAATTTGGGAAAACGTTTGGTAGGCAATTTGGTAAAACTAGGGGTTCTCTCCTCTTCCTGTTGTTAAGCTGTGATTCAGACTTGCCCTGAATGCCAACTAATTTGTTTTTGGGTATTTTTTTCCTTTTTGATCGGAAAAGGAAGGCATGTCCATGGTAATGAGTTTACTAGCACAAATGGTTATGTGATGTGTATTTCCCTCCTACCCGCAAACCCCTGCTTCCCCCTTTCCTCCATCTCTTTACCCATCGTGGGGCTCAAACTTAAACCCTAAGATCGAGTCATATGCTCTACCAACTGAGCCAGCCAGGTGTCTCCTCAGGAATTTTTTAATTCAGGACTTCTTAACTTGGGATTCATGAATGGTTTTCATGAATTTCCTAGAATTATATTCAGTTTTAAGTTTAATTATATTAAAAGCTATAGACATGTGCAGTTTCCTAGGAAAGATAGTCCATAATTTTAATCAGATTCTTAGAATGTTTCCATAACCTAAAAAATGTGAAGTGCTTCTGAGATAAAGATAAAGAGGGCTGGCTGAAGCTGAAGGAAACCTGTTCCCCTGGAGGGATATGCAAACTCAAGTCTGGCAGGCCCCTTCCTTCCTCTGAATTCTGCCTTATTCTTCCCATTCATCTGTCCCAGCTGGGATCCAGAGCCCATTCCTATTGCCCTTCACCCCTTTCACACACCACCCCACTGGTCTGGTCCCATGAGTTTCCTTCTGATTCCCCAGGCCCTTCTCCCTGTCAGGTGCCAAGGCAGCACAGCTTTATCACTCTGCTTTGAGGATTTTTAGTTTTGTGGCCCCTAGAGAGAAGCTTATCAAAGTATCGTGGTATAAAACTGGTTTCTTTGTAGATTGATACTTTTGTAAAACAAAATTTAAAAGTCCCAGTATTTGGGGCACTTGGGTAGCTCAGTTGGTTGAGTGTCGGACTTCGGCTCAGGTCATGATCTCATGGTTCATGAGTTCGAGCCCCGTGTTGGTCTCTGTGCTGACAGCTCGGAGCCTGGAACCTGCTTCAAATTCTGTGTCTCCTTTTCTTTCTGCCTCTCCCCCACCCGTGCTCTGTCTCTCTGTCTCAAAAATAAACATTAAAAAAAAAAAAAAAAGAAATGGGAATGCAAGCTGGTGCAGCCACTCTGGAAAACAGTATGGAGGTTCCTCAAAAAACTAAAAATAGAACTACCCTACAACCCAGCAATTGCACTACTAGGCATTTATCCACAGGATACAGGTGCTGTTTTGAAGGGACACATGCACCCCCATGTTTATAGCAGCACTATCAACAATAGCCAAAGTATGGAAAGAGCCCAAATGTCCATCAACAGATGAATGGATAAAGAAGATGTGGGATATATATACAATGGAGTATCAAAAAGAATGAAATCTTGCCATTTGCAACTACGTGGATGGAACTGGAGGGTATTATGCTAAGTGAAATTAGTCAGGGAAAGACAAAAATCATATGACTTCACTCATATGAGGACTTTAAGAGACAAAACAGATGAACGTAAGGGAAGGGAAGCAAAAATAATATAAAAACAGGGAGGGGGACAAAACAGAAGAGACTCATAAATATAGAGAACAAACTGAGGGTTACTGGAGGGGTTGTGGGAGGGAGAATGGGCTAAATGGGCAAGGGGCATTAAGGAATCTACTCCTGAAATCATTGTTTCACTATGCTAACTAATTTGGATGTAAATTTTAAAAAATAAAAAATAAAATAAAATAATGAAAAAAGGAAAAGAAATGAATACTCTGAAAGTCCCCCAAATTAGTTTGTGCCACTGTGATTTTACTGGTTTTTATCAGCTTTAAAAATCTGAAGCCATCCTTCAGAAAACATACTACATTTGCTTAAAAAATATATTGTCTTGGGGCACCTGGATGGCTCAGTTGATTAAGTGTCCAACTTCAGCTCAGGTCATGATCTCATGGGTCGTGAGTTCGAGCCCCGCATCAAGCTGTGCAGACAGCTCAGAGCCTGGAGCCTGCTTCAGATTCTGTGTCTCCCTCTCTCTCTGCCTGTCCCCCGCTCACACTCTATCTCTCTCTCAAAAATGAGTAAACATTAAAGAAAAAAATTTTTAATGTATTGTCTTTCCTTAAGCATTGGGCTTTAGAAATTCAATAAGCCAGAAACTTGGGGTGCCTGGTTGGCTTATTCGGTGGAGCACATGACTGTTGGTCTCAGGGTTGTGAGTTCAAGCCTCCTGTTGGATGTGAAGATTACTTAAAATCTTAAAAAAAAAAAAAAAAAGCCCCATACTTGTCTCAGACATTTTTATTGAGAACCTCATGCAGGACTTTTGTATGTGTTCTCATTCAATTGGTGTATCACATAGATTCCCCAAAGCTCTAAAACAGAATTTAACAAATTCTTCTCAGCCCTCAAAGATATGCCAGTGTTCTATTGGCCTGTTGGTTCTTTCCTTAACTGAGTCTTTTCAAGTCATATACAAGCTCATTTTCTCTTTTTAGTTAACAACCATGAAGAATCTGTTCTTTTTCTAGCGTAAGGAAAAATCGGAACTTGTATCTTAGTTGATTTCTACTTAACTACTTCCCCTGCGTTATTTATGTAATTATTGTACAGGCTACAACACTCTGTAACTTAGCTGGTCACTATGGCTTAGCTATTGTATTCTGCAGTACTCTGTTCAGGAAATTCCCTCCCTATCCCTACTATGAATTGTTTAATTGTACCATTTGCCCGTGTAATTCACTGATGCCTCCTAGGGCCATTATGGTAGAGTATAGGTAGGATTTGCATCTTCTCGAGGAGTGGTAGCCTAGTCTGTGGCTCTTTAAAGGGGATTTATATACAATACGGGAAGGTTTTTGACACCCCTGTCCCCTATACTATAGAGTTGTCGTTAAGCATCTGTATAGGTGAAGAAAGGCCCTGGTGTCCTTGACCATACCTACTACATTCACTTTCTCTGGTAGAAAGAGTGTGGACCTGGCTGCAATTCAGTCCTGATCCAGTATCACCTTCACCACTTGATTACTGTGTGTTCTGGGGCAAATCTGTACTGTAAAATGGAGATAATACATCACGGTTGTGTAGATTAAGAGAGGGCACTGCACATTCAAGGACACGGCCAGTAAGCAGTGCTGTCTGTGTCTGCTGGTTCACCATTCCTACTGCTTTTTCAGCTCCGTTAATCTCTTCTTTCGTGGTTCTTTTCACTGCCAATGTCTGCTCCCTCCCCCAGTCACCTCCCTCGCCGGAATATTCTGTTTTTCATGATTGCAAGGATTTTATTTTGCTTTTCCACTGAATCCCTTGCATCTAACACAGTACTGGACATTTAGTAAATATCAGTGGTATGAGTGAACCCCTACTTTTAACTATCATCCCCACAGCAATCTCTACTGCTCTTTTTCCTTTATTTCCCTTCTACCTCTTTTTCCTCTGAGTCTTTTGTCTTCGTCCTAAGGGAACGTTAGATCTTTACAGACACCACCAGTCAATGGCAAGAGTTGTTTTTTTGTTGTTGTTGTTTCTTTGTTTTTAAGGAAGCAAACTTATTAGAATATGGTGCATGTGTTCATGTCTTCTTAGCCATATTCATTGTCTGAGATAACCAACAAAATTGTTCTCCAGAGCCGGTCTAACAACCCAACTGTCCCAGAAGGCTGGCACCTTCTTCATTCCTTAGACTGCTAGTGAGCCACTTGGTTATGCCAGATACCACATCTGTGAATATAAAATATGAGCATATTTTCTCCCTGCCTTGAGTTTGTTTTTTTTTTTAACATTTTTATTGAAATATAGTTTACATGCTATAAAATTCACCCATTTTAAGTGTACAGTTCAGGGTGTTCTTTTAGTATATTCACAGTTGTGCAACCATCACCACAGTCTAAGTTAGAACATTTTAATCACCCCAGAAAGACATTCTGTACCCATTAGCAGCTAACCCATTCCCGCCTCCCACCTCCTCTTAGGAAACCACAAATTTACCTTTTGTCTTTTACAGATTTGTCTGTTCTGGATATTTCATATAAATGAAATCATACAATATTTGGTCTTTTGTGTCTGACTTCTTTTCAATTAACATGTTTTCAAGGTTCATCTGTATTGTAGCCTGTATCAGTACCTTTGTTCTTTTTTGTTTTTTAATTTGAGTTTGTTAGCATATAGTGCAACAATGATTTCAGGAGTAGATTCCTTAATGCCCCTTACCCATTTAGCCCATTCCCCCTCCCACAACCCCTCCAGAATCCCTTTGTTTGTTCTCTATATTTAAGAGTCTTTTATATTTTGTCCCCCTCCCTGTTTTTATATTATTTTTGCTTCCCTTCCTTTATGTTCATGTGGTTTGTCTCTTAAAGTCCTCATATGAGTGAAGTCATATATTTGTCTTTCTCCCACTAATTTCGCTTAGCATAATACCCTCTAATTCCATCCACATAGTTGCAAATGGCAAGATTTCATTCTTTTTGATTGCTAAGTAATACTCCATTGTATATATATCCCGCATCTTCTTTATCCATTCATCTGTTGATGGACATTTGGGCTCTTTCCATACTTTGGCTATTGTTGATAGTGCTGCTGTAAACATTGGGGTGCATGTGCCCCTTTGAATTTTTTTTTTTTTTTTTAACGTTTATTTTTTTTGGGACAGAGAGAGACAGAGCATGAACCGGGGAGGGGCAGAGAGAGAGGGAGACACAGAATCAGAAACAGGCTCCAGGCTCTGAGCCATCAGCCCAGAGCCCGACGCGGGGCTCGAACTCACAGACCGGGAGATCGTGACCTGGCTGAAGTCGGACGCTTAACCGACTGCGCCACCCAGGCGCCCCTACATGTGCCCCTTTGAAACAGCATTCCTATATCCCTTGGCTAAAAACCTAGTAGTGCAATTGCTGGGTTGTAGGGTAGTTCTATTTTTAGTTTTTTGAGGAACCTCCATACTGTTTTCCAGAGCAACTGCACTAGTTTGCATTCCTTTTTTTTTTTTTTTTTTTTTTAAGATTTAATTTTCGGGGCACCTGGGTGGCTAGTCGGTTGAGCGTCCAACTTCGGCTCAGGTCATGATCTCACAGTTCATAGGTTCGAGCCCCGCATCAGGCTCTGTGCTGACCGCTTGCTCAGAGCCTGGAGCCTGCTTCAGATTCTATTTCTCCTTCTGTCTCTGGGCCTCCCCCACTCACACTTTGTCTCACTGTTTTTCAAAAATATATAAATTTAAAAAATAAAAATAAAAAAAAAAGATTTAATTTTCAGGATGCCTGGCTGGCTCAGTCAGTAGAGCATGTGACTTGATCTTAGGATCATGAGTTCAAGCCCCACATTGAGCATGGCAGCTACTTTTTTTAAAAAAAGTAAAAAAATAAAGATTTTAGGGTCACGTGGGTGGCTCAGTCGATTAAGCATCTGACTTCGGCTCAGGTCATAATCTCATGGTTTGTGAGTTCTAGCCCCATATCGGGTTCTCTGCTGTCAGCCCAGACCCTGCTTTGGATTCTTTGTCCCCCTCTCTGTCTGTCTCTCTCCTGCTCTTGCTTGCTCTCACTCTTTCAAATAAATATTTTTAAAAAATTATAAAGATTTTTATCTTTAAGTAATCTCTATACCCAATGTGGGGCTCAAACTCAAAACCCTGAGATTAAGAGTCACATGCTTACCCAAGCAGGCACCCTAGTACTTTGTTCTTTTTTATGGCTGAATAATATTCCATTGAGTGGATATACCACGTTTTATCTATTTATTCATCAGTTATGGACATTTGGATTGTTTCGGCTTCTTGGCTATTATGAATAATGCTGCTCTGAACATTTGTGTACAGGTTTTGTGTGGACTTATGTTTTCATTTCCCCAGGGAAGAAACCTACAAGTAGAGTTGCAGAGTCCTATGGTAACTCTTTAATGTTTTAAGGAATTGCCAAACTTTTCCAAAGTGGCTGCCTTGTTTTCTATTCCCACCAGCAATGAATGAGGATTTGAGTTTCTCCACATCTTCTGCAGTACTTTTTTTTGAGTATAGTCATCCTAGTGGACGTCAAGTAGCATCTCATTGTGGCTTTGATTTGCATTCTCCTAATGGCTAATAATATTGAACATCTTTTCATGTGCTTATTGACCGTTTGTATATCTCCTTTGGAGATAATGTCTATTCAAATCCTTTGCCAATTTTTCAGTTGGGTTGTTTCTGTGTTTATTATTGAGTTGTAAGAGTTCTTTGTATATCCTGAATACAAGTCTCTTAACAGATAAAAGATTTGCAAATATTTTCTCCCATTTTGTGAATTGGCCTTTCACTTTCTTCATGGTATTTGTAGCACAAAAGTTTTTAAGTTTCATACAGTCCAGTGTATCTGGACATTTTCTTTGTTTATTTGTGTATTTAAGAAATCATTGCTGGGACGTGCGGGTGGCTCATTCGCCTGGGTGGCTTAGATCTCATGGTTGTGAGATCGAGTCCTGTGTCAGGCTTCACACCCAGTGTGGAGCCTGCTTAAGATTCTCTCTCTCTCTCTCTCTCTCTCTCTCTCTCTCTCTTTCTCTCTCTTTCTCTCTTTCACCTTCTCTCCCCCTCAGCCCCTCCCCTGCTCACATGCACAAGCTCACTCTCGTGCTCTTTCTCTCTCAAAAAAAGAAAGAAATCATTGCTTAACCCAAGGTCATAAAGATTTATAGTTTTAGTTCTCACATTTAATTCTGTGATCCATTTGAATTAATTTTTTTGTATTATATATTAGGAATTTAGCTTCTTCTTTTTGCATGTGAATATTTAGTTGTCCTAGCACTATTTGTTGGTATTTGTTGACTGTTTTTTTTTTTTTCTATTTAATTGTCTTGGTGAAAATCATTGTTGAAAATCAATTGACCTTAGCTACATGGGTTTTTCTGTACTCTCAATTCTGTTTCATCGATGTATATGTCTGTCCTTATGCCAACATCACACTGTCTTGATTTACTATAGCTTTGTAGCGATGTGCTGAGTTTTTAAACTAATTATAATTGTTTTAAACTATTTACCACTTATATCTAATTATGCAGCATGATATAATTATGAATATATCACTAAATATGCCATATTAACTTCTTAATATGTTTTATTTGATCATAACAGCAAGCCATATGCATGTAAGTTCAGTTTTCATAGATCGTTGCTTATGTAGTTTGGTTTTCTGCTTATGCAGCATCTAAAAACAATTAAAGAAAGCCATTGGTTGTAATTCACCTGCATTACCTTGAAAATGGCTCTTAAGGGCAGTGGTGAGATTATCTTTTCATGGCTGTTTGCCTTTTGAGTACTCTCTGTACAAAAAAAAAGTAACTTGAAGTGTTCTTTTCATTCCTTATAATTTATAGATTTTGTATGCTGAAACTTCTCAACCAGAGGAAAGGGCCTTCACAGTGTCCTTTGTGTAAGAATGATATAACCAAAAGGTATCTGATTTGGGTAGTGATGGGAGGTTGGATGAAACAACAGTAGGGAAAAGTAGAAATTCCTTAATAATATATTGGTGTTCCTGTCAAACTATTCATCACTAGAAAAATGTACAAATGGATATTCAGCTGACAGAATAAATTATTTCGAAAGTCATTTTCTTGAAAGTTGTATTGTATATCTGTCTTATAAAGGTATTAGGAATTCATTGCCTCTTTCTAATGCTTCTGAATGGCACAAGAACTTGTAGTCTTATCTAAAGTGGGACTATATCATTTTGCCCTCATTGTCTCCTGGTCCTGCTTTTATTTTTCTTGCATTTGTTTCCACTTAATTATTTACGCACACACAGTGTGTTTACATATTGTGGGTCCCTCTGGTCAGAATGTAAGTTCTTTTGGGGCACTGGCTTTTTCTGTCTCAGTCAACACTGTTTTTTCAGTGTTTGGCACATAGTAGTCACAGAGATATTTAAACAAATAAATGAATTATATTGCCCTACAACTTTCCTAAACCAAAATCTCTCTTCGGACATTATCATCTGTGCTTTTGAAATAACGTCATCATCATTTCACAGAAATCCTTGAAAGCTCAAATTAGGAGGTTGAGTGGATGAGGTTCAAGTGTTAAGAATGGGAAGTTCTCTATGCAGTAGACTTATATCTACTATGTATTCAGAGTACTATTATTTTAGATAGCTATAGGCTTTTGATAGGCTTGAATGGCCAAAAGAGAGAGAGAGAGAGAGAGAGAGAGAGAGAGAGAGAAAAGAACAACCGATACTGCTATATACCTTCTGATGTGGGTGATGTTTGGTTATACTGTAATGTCACTAATAGCTGTATTCTCTGAATATAATTTTTCTACTGTTGCTACATTTACTTTATTTGTTTACATGTCTTTCCTTATTTTAGTGTCCTTTAAAAGTTGATCATCCTTTGCTGAGTATGTTTCTCAATCAATTTAATTTCAGAAGCCTACAGGAAAGTACAAGATTTAGTCAACTTGTTGAAGAGCTGTTGAACATCATTCATGCTTTTGAGCTTGACACAGGATTGCAGTGTAAGTGTTGCATAGCCCTAGGGGCCAGTTCTCAAGTGGTTGTCCATTAAAACTCGGGAAGTTTTCACAATTATTTTCTGTGAATAAGCAGTAAGATCTTTTGGTCTAGGTTAACTTTAAATCTTTATCTGTTGATTTATTTTTTAAATTATTCCCACTGGTCTCACCCTTATTTTATAGGTTCTGAGATGTACATTTTTCACATTTCACATCTCCCAAATTGGGAGCAATTTACCACCTGTGGTGTGTTAGTGCTTAATGTAATGTGTTTCCTAAGTGGTACAGAAAATAATGGTGCATCTTGCATTGTTGGCATCTTAGATTTAGGGAAATATGGTATTAATAGGTAAATTTGTTAGTATTGAGGTAGGGAAAAAAGATTAGAAATAACTTTGACAGTCTGTGTGTTTCCTAGGAGTAGAATTTCCAGAGTTGATTAAAAAAATGAGAGGTAGTCTTTAATGCATTGTCTTAACAAAACAGTATACACAGAATTTCTCTTGGTTCTTTGATACAATTACTATATTTTTTCTAACTACAAAAATAACATTTTCCTTTCTAATTCACAGTTGCAAACAGCTATAACTTTTCAAAAAAGGAAAATAACTCTCCTGAGCATCTGAAGGAGGAGGTTTCTATTATCCAAAGTATGGGCTATCGAAACCGTGCTAAAAGACTTCGACAGAGTGAACCTGAAAACCCTAACTTGGTAAAGCCATTTTCATTTATTCTAGTAACATCTGTTTATTGAGCATTGTGAATTAGTGAAGGTGCTAGATGCTTATGGATTTACATAAAAAGTCAGTAAACAAGGTAAGATGGTAAATTAAGTGGTTGATCAAGAGTTAGAAGAGCCAAGAGAAGGTCTTTATACCTAGTGTGGGCAAGAGAGACCTTCTGGGCCCTTCCCCTGCTTTAGTGCTTTATCCATTCTGATGCTAGTCTAAATTAGCCGCAAGGTCACTGATGGTTTTAAGTTTTAAACTTGCTAGTTTTTATTTTTTCTAATATTTATTTATTTATTTTGAGAGAGAGAAAGAGAATGGGGCAGAGGGAGAGGGAGAGAGGGAATCCCAAGCAGGCTGTGCTCTAACAGCGCAGAGCCTACACGGGGCTTAATCTCACAAATCAGGGGATCATGACCTGAGCCAAAACTGAGTCAGACGCTTAACCGACTGAACTACCCAGGCACCCTACTCACTAGTTTTTAAAATAACCATCTTACAGTAATTCTCCAGGCATGAGGAAGTATGTCCTAATTTGTTTCCTTTGAAAAGTTGCCTGGAAAAAAAAATCAGTTTTTACCATTTGAAAATTACTTCAATTTAAAAGATGCAATTGTCAGAGAAAATGCAGTGATTTGCTCTGTTGTTGATTGTATATGAATGAATAATGCAGATCTTAAAGTAATAGTTCTCATGGTACCAGCATTCATTTTTCAGTAGATGTTTAAGGACTCAAAAAGAAGGAAACCTTCATCAGAATTATGTTGGAGTTTTAAATATTCTTACCCATTCTGAATGTTCTTAGGATTGCTGGGTTTTTATTCATAACCCTGTTATCAGATATGATTGGGGATGTGTACTAAATGAAGTTCATTCCCTTTCTATGCTATAATATAAAGTATTAGATTCAAAATCTGTTTTTCTTTACTTCAAAAAATCACATAGATAAAACATTCAGTTTAGAGAAGTTTAAAACAACAGAGAGAGGAAAAAATACTCAAACCACACATAACTCGTACATTTTGATGTGCAATTTGCCAAGTGTTTTTTCCAGGTGTCAAATGTTAGCTAATTATGATCGTCTATTTTGTCCATGGCCTGGAGTTTCTCTTTAAAAAAAGAAACACAGGACTGGCCAACAAATAGTTGATCATTCTTTACTGCTTAGCAGGAAACCAGTCTTAGTGTCCAACTCTCTAACTTTGGAATTGTGAGATCTCTGAGGACAAAGCAGCAGATACAACCACAGAATAAGTCTGTCTACATTGACTTGGGTAAGAGACACAGATTTTGTAAATTTAGAATAATAGTTGCTGGATTATTTGTCTTATAGTTATACCAAATCCTCATAATTTGTACAATGGCAGGGAGCTTTGGAAAGTGAAAATAAAATATCATTATTTTTCCAGCCTTATGGTGTGTTCTAAATAATGTAAAAGATGCAGCTCTCACCTTGAAGACTCTTATTTTATAAAAAGAGCAAAAGGAAGGCTGTCTAGCATGTGTAAATATGCTTTGGAAGGATGGACAGTAGGGATAAGAAATAACCTAATGGGATGGCCACAGCATTTAGAGGGATCCAAGATACATTGTACTAGGCTAGGAAGACTTTTAAGAAGCCAAGCTCAGTTCAAACAGGTCTCTGATTGTCTTATCTTTTAGAACGTTTTTATAATTGGAAAGAAAGACCGGTCGTCTTTGGGCTCCCAAACACCACTGTATGTTTACCATCACACTTAGGAGATTCTCTTGAAATTACTTGTAAATCTTTTCTCGTCTTAGGATCATAAGTTCCAAGACAACAGATGTTGTGTCATAAAAATAAACAAAATAACTATAATAGTGAATATTTAGGACCACTTATGTGGTCTAGGCACTGTTGGGCTTTATTTGTATAACTCATTTAAAATGCATGACAAACTTCTGAGGTTGTTAATATTATTATACTTATTTTACACATGAGGAAATAAAGGCACACAGAGGTGAAGACATTTTGCCAAGATAACAAAACTAGCAAGGGGCAGAGCTGTGATTCAACCTTAGGAATTCTGGTGTCAGATCCTGTGTTTGTAACTACGTCTCTGTGTTGGCTGCCATATGTATCATTGTGCCTGAAAATTTTGTGTATAGTGAGTGTGCAGTAATATTTCTTGAATGAATATCTGTTTTGCAACAAGTACATTTATTGAGTTTAGCCCTTTTAATAAAAATCCTTTTATTGATTGGTCATCTGGGGAATTTTTTAGGATCTGATTCTTCTGAAGATACAGTGAATAAGGCAAGTTATTTCAGGTGAGTTGAAGAGAGCCTTTGTCTATGAAGCCGGCATTTTTGTATTTAATTAGTATTAAGGATTGGTGTTTCGGTTAGGATCATAGCATTGGAATAGACCTTGATGGTTATTTGTTTTTATAGCTGAGAAAGCCTATCTTAGTAGAGTCTAAAAGAGTTTAAAATAACAGAACTCCAGTCAAACTTGCTTCCAGCCCATGGTCATGTCTAACTTAGTTCCTTGAACAGTAGTATTGACACAGTGGTAATTTTGGCTCATGAAAATACTAAAGGACTTAATTTTCAATTCTTTTTCTCTTCCTTAATTCCATCTATCCCTCAAGCTTTGTCTACATCAATTCTACAGTAATCTACAAGCCACCCCAATTGGGTTACCTGTCAAATTACTTTCCTTAGGAATTATTGCCTGACTCTAAGATCTGTGGTGGCTTTGGTGATCTATGGTGATTGTCATTGCCAATCAGATCTTGTTTACGAATGACTTTTTCCTAATCTCTCAGTTGGGAGGAAATGATTTTTAGTTGGAAAAGAAGCACAGAGGCAGTGTTGCATTCTATTGGAGTGTCTACTCCATCCCAGTGCTCTCTTTGTTTAAATATCTTTGCTCTTGCGTTCTCAATAAGATACACTTAAAAAAAAAATTTTTTTTTAACATTTATTCTTTTTTTTTTTTTTAATTTTTTTTTCAACGTTTTTATTTATTTTTGGGACAGAGAGAGACAGAGCGTGAACGGGGGAGGGGCAGAGAGAGAGGGAGACACAGAATCGGAAACAGGCTCCAGGCTCTGAGCCATCAGCCCAGAGCCTGATGCGGGGCTCGAACTCCCGGACCGCGAGATCGTGACCTGGCTGAAGTTGGACGCTTAACCGACTGCGCCACCCAGGCGCCCCCTTTTTTTTTTTTTTAACGTTTATTTATTTTTGAGACAGAGAGAGACAGAGCGTGAACGGGGGAGGGGCAGAGAGAGAGGGAGACACAGAATCCGAAGCAGGCTCCAGGCTCTGAGCCATCAGCCCAGAGCCCAACGTGGGGCTCGAACTCACGGACTGTGAGATCATGACCTGAGTTGAAGTAGGACGCTTAACCGACTGAGCCACCCAGGCGCCCCTATTCATTTTTTTTGAGACAGAGCACCAGCAAGGGAGGGGCAGAATGAGATGGAGACACAGAATCTGTAGCAGGCTCCAGGCTCTGAGCTGTCAGCACAGAGCCCGACACAGGGCTTGAACTTGAGAACCATGAGATCATGACCTGAGCCAAAGTCGGCCACCCAGGTGCCCCTCATTAACATATACTTTTAAATTTCATTGGGTATTTTTCTCTACCATCTTTTGACTGTTGTTCGGCTACCATTTAAATTTTGGTTCTCTTTTGCACATCCGTAAAGCAATGTATCTACACTACTCTGATTTTTGTGAATGTGTTTCCTTCTTTAGTCGTTGACCATTTCACTATGACTGGAAGTTACTAAAGGAGAGAGAAAATTTCAGAAAGTGAATTAAATTGATCAGCTTATTGCAATAGTACCTAGAGGAGCTAAAATACTTGATCTTGCTCATTTGACAACTCTGTGAGCATGTAACTAGCATTTCGCATTAAGGCTTCTATCTCTTCTCTATAGTGTGGGAGATGACGAATTGTTAGGAATCACCCCTCAAGGAGCCAGAGCTGAAGCCAGTTTGAATCCTGCAAAAAAGGGTAATGACAAGTCTTCCCAACTTAATGGGCAATGAAGAGAGAATGGGTGGATTCAGTACTGTAATTAGATTATTCTGAAGACCATTTGGGACATTTATAATTCACAACATCTCTTGGCAGAGTTAGAATATCTTTCTTTTTCAAATGTCATGGTACAGCCTGATCTATTTCAATGACACTAGACTGATGTGATTATAATAGTAGCCTGTGTAACTGATTGTTGCCTTTTACTTTTAATTGATATGTTTATATTTCATCTTTTGTATACTGGTATTTAAATAGAGTATGAATCTGAAGATAGAGCACTGTATGTCTGATGCCCAGTCTGCTTTAAGTTCATTGTCAGAGGTTACAGAAATAGGAGGTATGTTTTATGAATAAGGGGAATTCTGAAATTAAAATTTTAACTATCTTGAGTGGAAATAAGGAGAATCTAGATAAATAGAAATTCTGGGAAAGGGCATGAGCTACATCTTCAGTATATTTGGTGGTTTATGAGGTTAGTTTCTCTAAAAATAGCCAGTTGCTTTATTTCTACCCTGCAAGTTGTATGAAGGACATTATTTTTTCATGATAATTCAGTTTTTAAGCACCTTGTTTTTGTATACTTTCAGCCTCTTGTGAATTTTCTGAGGACATAACAAATATTGAACATCGTCAACCCAGTAATAAAGATTTGACCGCCACTGAGAAGCATGCAACTGAAAAGCATCCAGAAAAGTATCAGGGTATTTCTGTTTCAAACTTGCATGTGGAGCCATGTGCCACAAATACTCATGCCAGCTCATTACAGCATGAGAACAGCAGTTTATTACTCACTAAAGGCAGAATGAATGTAGAAAAGGCTGAATTCTGTAATGAAAGCAAACAGCCTGGCGTAGCAAGGAGCCAACAGAGCAGATGGGCTGAAAGTAAGGAAACATGTAATGATAGGCAGACTCCCAGCACAGAGAAAAAGGTAGTTCTGAATGCTGATCCCCTGTGTAGGAGAAAACTGAGTAAGCAGAAATCTCCATGCTCTGACAGTCCTAGAGATTCCCAAGATGTACCTTGGATAACACTGAATAGTAGCATACAGAAAGTTAATGAGTGGTTTTCCAGAAGTGATGAAATGTTAACTTCTGATGACTCACATGATGGGGGATCTGAATCGAATCCTGGAGTAGCTGGTGCAGTAGAAGTTCCAAATGTAGTGGATGGATATTCTGGTTCTTCTGAGAAAATAGACTTAATGGCCAGTGATCCTCATGATGCTTTGGTATGTGAAAGTGAAAGAGTCCACACCAAACCAGTAGAGAGTAATATTGAAGATAAAATATTTGGGAAAACCTATCGGAGGAAGGCAAGCCTTCCTAACTTGAGCCACACAAGTGAAGATCTCATTATAGGAGCATGTGCTATAGAACCTCAGATAACGCAAGCCCATCCCCTCACAAATAAAACAAAGCGTAAAAGCAGATCTACAGCAGGCCTTCATCCTGAGGATTTTATCAAGAAAGTAGATTTGGCCATTGTTCAAAAGACTCCTGAAAAGCTAATTGAGGGAACCGATCGAATAGGGCAAAACGGTCATGTGATGAATATAACAAATAATGGTCCTGAGAATGGGACAAAAGGTGATTATGTTCAGAAAGAGAAAAATTCTAAGCCAACAGAATCATTGGAAAAAGAATCTGCTTTTAGAACCAAAGCTGAACCAATAAGCAGCAATATAAGTAATATGGAATCAGAATTAAATAGCCACAGTTCAAGGGCACCTAAGGAGAACAGGCTGAGGAGGAAGTCCTCTACCAGGCACATGCGTGCGCTGGAATTAGTAGTCAATAGAAATCCAAGCCCACCTGATCATACCGAACTACAGATTGATAGTTGTTCTAGCAGTGAAGAGATGGTGAAAAGAAAAAGTTCGGAACAAATGCTAGTCAGACACAGCAAAACACTTCAACTCATGGAAAATAAAGAACCTGCACCTGGAGCCAAGAAACGTAACAAGCCAAGTAAACAAATAAATAAAAGACTTGCCAGTAACACTTTTCCAGAGCTAAATTTAACAAACATACTTGGGGTTTTTACTAACTGTTCAAGTTCTAATACACTTCAAGAGTTTGTCAACCCTGGCATTCAAAGAGAAGAACTAGAAGAGAGCCGAGGAACGATTCACGTGTCTGATAGGACCAGAGATCCCAAAGCGCTGGTATCGAGTGGAGGAAGAAGTTTGCAAACTGAAAGATCTGTAGAGAGTACCAGTATTTCATTGGTACCTGATGCCGATTATGGCACTCAGGATAGTATCTCATTACTGGAAGCTGACACCCTAGGGAAGGCAAAAACAGCACCAAATCAACGTGTGAGTCTGTGTGCAGCAATTGAAAACCCCAAGGAAGCTATCCATGGTTGTTCCAAAGATACTAGAAATGGCACAGAGAGTTTTACAGATCCTCTGAGACGTGAAGATAACCATACTCAGGAGACAAGTATAGAAATGGAAGAGAATGAACTTGATACGCAGTGTTTATACAATACGTTCAAGGTTTCAAAACGTCAGTCATTTGCTCTGTTTTCAAATCCAGGAAATCCAGAAAAGGAATGTGCTACAATCTGGGCCCGTTCCACGTCCTTAAGGAAACAAAGTCCAAAAGTCACTCTTGAATATGAACAAAAAGAAGAAAATCAGGGAAAGAAACAGTCTGAAATCAAGCACGTGCAGGCAGTCCGTGCAACTGCAGGCTTTTCTGCAGTCAGTCAGAAAGTGGAGAAGCCAGGTGATTATGCCAAATGTAGCATAAAAGGAGTCCCTGGGCTCTGTCAGTCATCTCAGTTCAGAGGCAATGAAACTGAACTCTTTATTGCAAATAACCATGACATTTCAAAAAACCCTTATCATATACCACCACTTTCTCCCATCAGATCATCTGTTAATGCTGTATGTAAGAAAAACCTGTCAGAGGAAAAGTTTGAGCAGCGTTCAATGTCACCTGAAAGAGCAGTGGGAAATGAGAGCGTCATTCAAAGTACAGTGAGCACAATTAGCCAAAATAACATTAGAGAAAACACTTTTAAAGAAGTTAGCTCAAGCAGTGTTAATGAAGTAGGTTCCAGTGCTAATGAAGTAGGCTCTAGCATTAATGAAGTAGGTTCCAGTGGTGAAAACATTCAAACAGAACTGGGTAGAAACCGAGGACCTAAGTTAAGTGCTATGCTCAGGTTAGGTCTTATGCAACCTGAAGTCTATGAGCAAAGTCTTCCTATAAGTAATTGTAAATGTCCAGAAATGAAAAGGCAAGGAGAAAATGAAGGAGTAGTTCAGTCTGTTAATGCAGATTTTTCTCCATGTCTAATTTCCGATAATGTAGAACAACCTATGGAAAGTAGCCGTGCTTCTCAGGTTTGTTCTGAGACACCCAATGACCTATTAAATGGTGATGAAATAAAGGGAAAAATCAGCTTTGCTGAAAGTGCTAAGGAAAGATCTGCTGTTTTTGGCAAGAGTGTCCAGAAAGGAGAATTCAGAAGGAGCCCTAGCCCTTTACACCATACACATCTGGCTCAGGGTCACCAAACAGAGACCAGGAAGTTAGAGTCCTCAGAAGAGAACATGTCTAGTGAAGAGGAAGAGCTTCCCTGCTTCCAACACTTACTATTTGGTAAAGTAACCAGTGTACCTTCTCAGTCTATCAGCCATAATGCCATTGCCACGGAGGGTCTGTCTAAGAAAACAGAGGTGAACCTAGAATCATTGAAGGATAGCTTACATGACTGCAGTAACCAGGTAACATCAGCAAAGGAGTCCCAGGAACATCACCTTAGTGAGGAAGCGAGGTGTTCCGGTAGCTTATTTTCTTCACAGTGCAGTGCATCGGAAGACTCGGCTGTTAATACAAACACCCAGGATCCTTTCTTGATGTTTGATCCTCCTTCCAAACAAGTGAGGCATCAGTCCGAAAATGTGGACGTTCTGAGTGATGAGGAGTTGGTTTCATATGATGATGAAAGGGAACCTGGCCTGGAAGAGGATAATCACGAAGAAGAGCAGAGTGTGGATTCAAACTTAGGTATTGGAACCAGGTTTTTGTGTTTGCCACCATCTGTAATATAGAAATGAGCTAAATGTTGATGCCTTTTGGGAGAGTACATTTTACAAGTTTACAAGTGCAACTAAAGTAACTGCTTCTTAAACTTTATACATGTTCCTCCTTAGGTGCCTTTCCTTAAAAGTCCTTTACCCAGCTAGAACATCTTCTCTGTTTGAATGAGATATAATTGTTGGGGGACTTGTTTCTAGTTTTCATTGTTATGATTTCCAGCAGGAAATCCAGGTGTCCCAAAACAAGGAATGTAATCATTTTGCATGACATGAAAGTGAAATTTGTCCCACCAATGGGAAGAGAAGGATACGAGTTGCAGTATGTGCTGTTTTCACATCTGAAGCTATTTTTATCATCATTTAAGGTGAAGCGGCATCTGAGTACGAGAGTGAAACAAGCCTCTCTGAAGACTGTTCAGGGGTGTCCTCTCAGAGTGATATTTTAACCACTCAGGTAAAAAGCCTATGTGGATGTGTGTGTGTTGTGTCCTCTGTGTTCAGTAGCATGCACCCAGGCACCCCACGTTCTGACATTTGCTTTATCATGCTTTAGAATTAATGGTATAACAGTTGTATGTGGTACCTTGTCTCCTCAGAGTAAGTGGTAAGCACCTGAACGGAACTCAGGCTGCGTTTTATTTCACACACACACACACACACACACACACACACACCCACCCACCCACCCATCTGGTTGACTGTGAATACTACATCCTGAATTTAATGAATAAGCTAAACCTTCAAAAGCAATTTTCCCTAGGGGCGCCTGGGTGGCTCAGTCGGTTAAGTGACTGACCTTGGTTCAGGTTATGATCTCACAGTTCGTGAGTTTGAGCCCCATGTCAGGTTGTGTGCTGACAGCTCAGAGCCTGGAGCCTGCTTCAGATTCTGTGTCTCCCTCTCTCTCTACCTCTCCCCTACTCACTCTGTCTCTCTCTCTCTCTCTGTCGAAAATAAATATTTTTTAAAAATATTTTTTAAAAAAAGCAATTTTCCCTATAGCAAAAATATCTATGAAGACACTACTGTATTAAAGAGAGGCGTTTGTTTGTTCTTGTTTCCAAATTGGAGCCCACAGAGTTCTCGTTCTGTTAGAGATGATCTAGCCTGTTGTTGTTTTGTGGAGATTTCTTTTTGTTCTTTCTTTTTAAATCTGCTAGTTGTTCTTTGGTGCCTGTAAGTCCTCTTTTTTCTTTGAAAAAGAAAGTAACACAATTTTACTTCCTGTATCTCGTGGCCAAGACCAATATTGTGGTTACTTATGAAGGGAATAGGAGCGTTGTCCTATCTATAACATTTGGTAACATGAATGTTTCAGTACTACAGGCAGAACAGTCTCCTTGAAAAAGTACTCTCTATCACAGTATTTAAAGATTAACACCCATCATAAATAAATAAATAAATAAATAAATAAATAAATAAAGATTAACACCACCATCTTCACTGAACAGCTAATAGTAGTTGCCCTTGGAGTGGGGAAACAGACTGGGAGAAGGGGAGGAAGCCTTATTCTCTGAATGTTCTTTTGTGCCTTGAATTTTATGCCATATGCTTACATTAATTATTTAAAAGATTAAATTCTATGGGTTACCCAGGAATAATTACTATTAACTATTCATGCATATTCTTCCATTTTCCTGTGTATGCACAAAGATAGGTGTACTCCTTATCTTTAAAAAATACATAATACTCCATGGGGCGCCCAGGTGGCTCAGTCGGTTGGGCATCTGACTTCAACTCAGGTCATGATCTCACGGTTTGTGAGTTCAAGCCCCGCGTCGGGCTCTGTGCTGACAGCTCAGAGCCTGGAGCCTGCTTCGGATTCTGTGTCTCCCTCTCTGCCGCATCCCCATTCATGCTCTGTCTCTCTCTGTCTTAAAAATAAATAAAAATATTTAAAAAATTTTTAAAATACATAAATACATAATACTCCACTGTAATGTTTTTTTCTTTCGATGTCATTCAGTTTTCCTCAGTGATTCTTTTTTTTTTTTTTAATGTTTATTTGTTTTTGAGAGAGACAGAGACAGAGTGTGATGGGGGAGGGGCAGAAAGAGAGGGAGGCACAGAATCTGAAGCAGACTCCAGGCTCTGAACTGTCAACACAGAGCCTGACATGGGGTTTGAACCCACGAACTATGAAATCATGACCTGAACCAAAGTCAGAGGCTTAACCAACTGAGCCACCCAGGTGCCCCTCAATGACTCATTTTTGATTACTATATAGTATTCTGTCCTTTGGGTAAGCCGTGATTTATTTGGCCTATTAATGAATATGAGGGTTTCAAAGTAAGAGACCCAGTTTGCTGTTATGTACAGCACTATAGTAGTATCTTGATAGTAGCTAAAGATTTGCCCGCATCCCCAATGATTTCCTTAATATAAATTCCTACAACTGAAATTTTTCGTTTTTGATACATATTGTTAAATTGTTCTTCAGAAAGATTGAACAAATCCATACTCTTGCAGCCCCTGTGGTACTTGATGGTTCTCACTTCCCTGCACCTTTGCTAACACCAGGTGGTATCCAGTTTTAAAATCTTCTAATTCTTGACATTGCTGTGAGGGCTGTAGAAAGAGAGGGCTGGTCTTCTGCCCGTTTTCTGTACAGAGCAGATCCCTCTAGGACTGAAACCTGCTGGAGTCAGGAAGAAATCTTTGAGACAGTGGCCTGTTCAGTCTGTTCGTACCTGAGTTGTCACCAATATTCTTCCTGCCCTACAGGATTGCCATGGCGACAAAATGAATGAAAAGACTAAGGAGGCCTTTTCTCTGCAACTCCTAGGTGGATTTGGGGCCCTGTCAAACTTTCACCAGTGCCTTTCACCTTTTTGTCCCTTGTGTTTTAAGGTTGTAGGTTCCAGCTTCTAATTCTGTTGGGCTTAGCTATAGTGCATTAGATTTGACATTCAATAAACTACCCCTTTGTTTTTCATATTCCCGATCTTCTTCCTAGAGATGTGTCTACTTGTTCAAGATTCATTTTGCAAAATGTTTTTATCAAGAATCTTCTCAAAACAGAGCTAGTCAGTTTTCACGGCTAACTGAAATTTAAAGTAACAGACAGGCAAAATGATGGGAGCAGGATCTTTTCCCTCCAACTGTTTAACAGAACTAAGAAGAACTATATAGGAGATAGAGAAACCTAATTTGGTACCATTTAATTTTTTTTAACATTTTATTTATTTTTGAGAGACAGAGAGCACAAGCAGGGGAGAGGTAGAGAGAGAGGGAGATTCAGAATCTGAAGCAGGTTCCAGGCTCTGAGCTGTCAGCACAGAGCCCGATGCAGGGCTCAAACCCACGAACCGTGAGATCATGACCTGAGCCAAAGTCAAACACTTAAGTGACTAAACCACCTAGGTGCCCTGTTTTTTTTTGTTTTTTGGTTTTTTTTAATTAAAGACTGATTAACTATACTCATTCATTAGTTCATTTCTGCATTAAACGTTTACTGAGTACTTACTACTTGCTAGGCATTAGGAATACAAAAATGGTTAAGAAGGATTCCACCTATCAAGAAGGGTCCTGGGGTGCCTGGGTGGCTCAAATCGGTTAAATGTCGACTCTTGATTTCGGCTCAGGTCATAATCTCACCGTTTGTGAGTTTGAGGCTGTCAGCACAGAGTCTGCTTGGGATTCTGCCTTCTTCTCTGCCCCTCCCCTGTGCTTATGCACGCTCTCTCTCCCTAAAGAATAAATAAACATTTAAAAAATTAAATAAAATAAAATTTAAGAAGGGTTCAGTATTCCACTTTTGTATACTAGTGTGTTAGCCAGTGAAGTAGTGAGGGATCATCTGTTCCTGGTAGTAGATGTATTCTTGGTGGGGACTTCTGAAGGGGCCATCTGAGCTGGGCCTTGAAAGATGAGAAGAATTATTACATCAATAATAAAGGGAGGCAGCAATCAAGGCAAAGACACAGAGGCCCGATATGTCCAGAAAGCACAAAGTTGTCCTGTGTAACTGGAAAACAGGGCATATGGGTGGTTTGGGGAAGTAATAAAAAATCAGAGTGTGAAAGGCCTTTTGAATGCTATGCTTAGGAATTTGGGCTTTATCCTGAGGGCAATAATGAGTTTTAAAGAACTTCCACAGTAATGCAGCTGTATTAAAAGAGATCAGAGTAGCATATACTGGGAATAGAAAAGAAGAATAGGGGTAATTCCAGAAACATTTAAGAATTAGAATTAAAAAAAAAAAAAAACCCTCAGTAACCAATTTGGTCTTGGTCTCCCAAATGTGTCTGGGCAATTACCTACAAGGGAATTTAGGTTATAAAGTGATTCCTTTGGGAAAACCCAAAGGCAAGCTCTCTAATTACAATTCTCCCATTACTATTTTTCCTGATTTTCTAACGTATTTAATGGCAACAGAGAAATTAGATGTGGTCGTCATGGCAGAAGTGACTAATACAGCTTCTGAAGCTTGTCAGATACCTGTGTATGGTTTCATTCCAGATTTACTGAGGCAGTTCCCATGGCCAGGGTTTGACAGAACTACCCACAAGCACCACGTGGTGGCAATGGCGCTGCTGCAGACTTTGGCAGCAAGGCATCTCGGGGCAGCCGCGGAAGCCTTTGTGACGCTGGGAGCACATTTTCTGGTCAGAAACATCTGAAAACTATGAACACAGTGTAGCAGGAGAAAAGTAGATGGTTTGTTTTTAGTAGAGGGCAAAGTTCAAGGATCAGAAGAGAAGGAGGGTCAAACAATCTGTGTTTCCCTGGGGTTTGCTGGCAACCATAGATGTTCCTTCAAATAGTGATGAAGACATGTATTTTTTGCAAGGCTCCTCACTTACCAAATACTTTGCTTATCAAAAACCTAAGACTTAGCAGATACCTTCTTAAAATGGAGAAATAAACATCAGAAGTCCCATAAGCAAGAAGAGCCATTATCTTGAATTAAAAACAGTAACAGTCCTTATAGGATTTCCTAAGGTTCTTTCTGCTAAATCCTTCCCTCTAGCGGGTCCTTGTCTCTTGTGATCTCTTGGTACCCTCTCTGGATCCAGAATGGCAACACCACGAGGGCTGTAAGCCCCTGGAACAGTGCCTTGCATATAATAGATGGTCAGCAAATGGTTGTTGAATGAATAGATAAACCAGTCAATTAGCTCTTTGCTCGCTCTTTTGGAAACTAAATGTTCAAAGAATCCCAGAAAAGGAAGAGTCCTCATAACCAGAAGGCAGACATTACTATATGGACTAACTCAAATCTCTTGTAAGTCCCACAGCACCAAGTCTGTGAAACATGGCCTGGGTAAAATGTTACAGAATCTTGCTAATTTTAAATATTGAAAGCGGGATGAGCACTGGGTGTTGTATGGAAACCAATTTGACAATAAATTTCATATATAAATAAAAAAAAAAAAATATTGAAAGCATTTGAATATTTTGGTTTTTTGCTCCCTAGCTTTATTTATTTATTTTTTATTTTTTTTGATGTTTGTTTATTTCTGAGACAGAGCATGAGTGGGGGAGGGGCAGAGAGACGGAGACAGAATCCGAAGCAGGCTTCAGGCTCTGAGCTGTCAGCACAGAGCCCGACGCGGGGCTCAAACTCACAAACTGTGAGATCATGACCTGAGCCCAAGTCGGCCGCTCAACTGACTGAGCCACCTAGGCGCCCCATTTGCTCCCTAGCTTTAAGAGAAAATAACCAACGTTGAAAGGGCATCACAATAAAACAAGTCTGTTTGGGAGAGTTTGAGGCATTTTTTCCCTGCTCTGACATCATTCTGAAATAACTTCATGGGCCTTAATTGTAGGAATATGGTTGGATGAAAAGGTGTTCAACCAGAACTCATAATTCCATTCAAGATGGTTTCGGTTTCCATGCTAAAATTAATTGGTGTGACATATTCCTGCTGTCTGGCAAGTTGCTAAAAGAGTGTGACTTTCTTGGTGTCATTTCTTAATGTTTGTAGCAGAGGGATACCATGCAAGACAACCTGATCAAGCTCCAGCAGGAAATGGCCGAACTGGAAGCCGTGTTAGAGCAGCACGAGAGCCAGCCTTCTAACAGCTCCCCTGCCCTCATAACAGATTCTTATGCCCCTGAGGACCTGTTCCATCCGGAACAAAACACATCAGAGAAAGGTTTGTAATATTGGCCAAAGCAAAGTTTTTCCCCTCCCAAAGTGTGGGCCTAACTCCAACATTTTATGTTCTTTGCTCAGCATAGGTTTGCTGAGTCACTCCATGGGTAATTTTATTTTGAGCCTTGGTTCTAGTCCCTGCTCACAACTAATTTGCCTTACAAGGTAACCAGGACAGTCATGAAGTGTCACTGTCTGAGTACCCACAATGAGGAGAAGCTATGAGGAGCCCATAGGAAGCTGAGTGAGTTGGGGGAGATTGGAAATAGGAAACTCCATCATTCTAGAAAACATGAAAAACAAGACTCATCCCGTATAACAGTGGTGTCAGATCCCAAAGCCCTATTTAATGTGCTTTCCAATTTTGAGAGACAGATGTCCTAGGTGTCAGGAATTGCACCATGATCCACAGAAAGCCTAGTTATGTGGGAGAGTCCGGGAGACTCAGAACTTAACAGTGTTCTAGTGATCAACAAGACCACAAGACCTCTGAGAGAAGACATTTAGAATAACAAAGCAGGTTGGGATTGATCAGAGCTGACTTCCTGTAAGAAGTGAGCACAGAGCTGAGGAATAATGTGGTGTAAATGAAGGAAAGTGAGATGAAAATTTGAGTTTTTGATTGGAGAGAATCTTGTGGAAGACAGCACATCGGGCAGGTTTTAAATAGGGGCAGATCTGCAGACACAGAGATGAGAGGCTATGCGTAGGCACGGGTGCCACAGAGGGTGTTGCTGCTTCGGGACTGGCAGGTGTGGTGAGCCCTCCCAAACTGGTCTTCCCCACTGTCTCCATGATACCCACCCAGCTAATTTAGTGTGCAGGTCCCTTCTTTGTCGCTTCCTTCCCCAGTCTGGCTGGGGGCCTTAGGGCCTTCCTTTTCATCTTTCTAGGAAATCAAGTCTTAATTCTCCAGAATACTATGGCTCCGATCCCAGAATGCGCCTTGCAGTATGTTCATGTTCAGGGAGAAACAGTAGCTCATGCATGAGAAGCTGGGAACTCTGTTGCTATGGCAGTGGTTCAAAATGTATTTCCTTAAATGCTTTCTTTGTAACTGTACCTTCATTTAGTTCATCTCCCAGATAACGAAGCCCAAAGTCTCGTCCCCAGCACGGTTCTCTTCTTTGGGGTGCTTTCACTATCTTCAGTCTAAAAACAGACTAGACTTTCCATGTTAATGCACAATGCAGAAAATGTTACTGTCTGGCTTTGAATATGTGTGTAAATCTACTGTCTCCTCTTTGACAGGAGGTGGGGTTGTGCATTTATTTTTTCCTGAAGATCTTCAGATGACATGTTTCTTGTGGCTTGCTTTCTTTCATTTTAAAATTTCATAAATGCTGTATTTTTATACATTCTAGTATACTATGGATTTGAAAACCTTTTTTAAAAAATATTTATTTTTGAGAGAGACAGACAGACAGAGGATCTGAAGGAGGCTCTGCACTGACAGCAGAGCCCCATGTGGGACTTGAACTCACACACCATGACATCATGACCTGAGCCAAAGTCAGGCGCTTAATCAGGTGGATGGGTAAATGTTGAGAGGATAGGATGGAGGAGAGGCTTATGAAAATTTCCTGGCTTGGGACACCTGGGTGGCTCAGTCTGTTGAGCATCCAACTCTTGCTTTTGGCTCAAGTCATGGTCTCAGGGTTGTGGGGCCGGGCCCAACATTGGGCTCTGTGCTCAGTGTGGAGCCTGCTTGAGATTCTCTCTCTCTCTCTCTCTCTCTCTCTCTCTCTTTCTCTTTCAATTAATTTTTTTAAAGAGTTTAAAGAAAATTTCCTGGCTTAAAAGAAAAAATTCCTTGGGCACCTTGCTGGCTCAGTCAGCAGAGCATGCAACTCTTGATCTCAGAGTTCGGAGTTCAAGCCCCATATTGGATGTAGAGATTACTACGAAAATAAAAAGAAAAAAGTCCTTTCTCCCAGCTCCACAGAGAGTGTCCTCCATGATCTCTTTGGCATAACTGGAATATGTTGTACAAATTGCTCAAATGCTACTTATTTGATCTTAAATTACTGAGCAATGCTCAGTAAGATCTACCATAAACCACCATATTTTTTATTGTAACTTTTACCTCTCTGACATTTCCAGCCCCACTTTCCCCTGTTATACTGTTATTTTTTCATAACCCTTATTAGCTTTTAATTATACACAATTTGTTTTGCTTACTATGTAGAGTTCCTCCTTACCTCCCACTAGAGTGTAGATTCCACAGGGCAGAGAACTCTTAGAACATAGTAGTCACTCCGTAAGTGTTTTAATTTGCATGATTAAAACCCTGAAACACACCCCAGACTTACTGAAAGGAGATTTCTGGATATGATTTCTGGAATTTTGTGGCTTTATTTCTGAAAGAGTATGAGTATCAACTTAATATCAATTCAAGTTTTGTGCCTTTTCCTTTCTTAAATTGGTGTGAGGTGAACTGAAATTCAAGCGAGCTTCTTGATCCTGGGAAGGGTATTTTGTTTACCTTTAGCTGTACTGACATCTTTTTTAATAGACTTTTTATTTTTGAATAGTTTTAGGCTTATAGAAAAATAGCAATGATAGTACAGAGAGTTCCTGCAGGAATTCTGCCCCTTATCTAGTTTCCGTTTCCCCTAATGTTGTCATCCTACATTATATGGTGCTTTTATCAGACCTAAGAAGCCAACATTGGTACATTGCTAGTAACAAATGGAACTCTAGACTTATTTGGATTTCACCAGTTTTTATTTTTAAGATCCAGTATCCTTAAAGATGAAGAAAGCTCCTTTTGTAGGATCTTTACATCAAATGTCCTGCCCTCAGCGTAGATCTGCCCTATGGTTTATCTAGGGGTCATTCCCAAGTCTGCATATTTTTGTGCAAATGTATATCCTTACCCATTATAAATTATGTGTACTTTTCCTCTACAAGTAAAGCTATTTCCTATCAGGTACTTTTTTTTTTTTCCAATTACCTGTCATTCATAAAGCAAACATTATCATTTGTAAGATTATAACCTGTTATAGCGGAAGTGATTTTCAGACATATCTGAGCTTTTCCGTCTGGCAGTACGTTCATTTCCGGAAGCACTTGTTCAAAATTCTTAGGTCCCTGCCCCAGAAATTCTGAATCAGTTGGCATGGATGGGTTATGTACTTTTTAAAACTGAATTTCATTGTAGGTTCTATATTTTGTAGTTTATCATTTCTTAATATCTTTCCTTTCTCCCCAATGTCTTTTCCTTTGATTTCCCCTCCCAATACTTTGCATAATGCTTAGCACATAATAGTAAGTTTATTAAATGTTTGGTCTAGCCCATTTCCCTAGCCATGAAGAATATAACATGTTAAGACCCCCCAGAGGAGGGGGTGATTTAAGAGGGACTATTCCAGGACTTGGGCTCTGGATCTTGTGTTTATGAAATACGGATAAAGGAAGAAGAGCAAAAGAGTTTTGCCCCGTGTTTTTTATGTACTGTTGAGTTATTGAATCCTAACTCAGGTTAGCTTCATTTCTTTGTAGCTTGAGCCATATTGTATTGAGAAGAGCAACTCATATGCCAAACGTTCAGGCAGTGGAATGACTTTAACATCTCTGTTTGTGTCTGAAGCTCCCCCACCCTGCTCTGTACCCTTTCACTTTTTTTGAAACCACACACTACCTTTTCTCAATTATCACCCTGGACTTGGGAGGGAATGATACCTGAATTAAAAAGCTTTACATACACAGTTGGAAGAAAAACCTGCTGGTTCATGGTCAGACTCAGCTTCCTTTCAGCAGTTGGGAGTTCTTGGGTTCCTAGAAATGTACAGGTCCAGAAAAGATGCACATGAAGGAAACTATAAATAGTACATTTGAGGATTAGATTTCCCTCCAGGCTACCCAGTGACTTAAAACACAGGTTAATTAATACAGCCTTTTGTTTAAGTTTTTCTGCCTTGATTTATGCATTGTAGCTTTTCTAATAAAGGCTCAAAATAAATTACAATTGTCAGTGACTTTTTAGTGGGTAGAAAACATTTGTAGGGGCGCCTGGGTGGCGCAGTCGGTTAAGCGTCCGACTTCAGCCAGGTCACGATCTCGCGGTCCGGGAGTTCGAGCCCCGCGTCGGGCTCTGGGCTGATGGCTCAGAGCCTGGAGCCTGTTTCCGATTCTGTGTCTCCCTCTCTCTCTGCCCCTCCCCCGTTCATGCTCTGTCTCTCTCTGTCCCAAAAATAAATAAACTTTGAAAAAAAAAAAACATTAAAAAAAAAAACATTTGTAATTTTAAGTATTTGCTTTTGCTTTTTAAAGATTTCTGCCTTTAAGGCATTTCCTAGAAAGCAGTGCTACAAGAATACATTTGGAGGAATTAATAAATAAAAAAAATGCACTAACATGCCAGAACTTTGCCTTGGGTCTGTTGTATGTTTTTTCCTTTCTGGTGCCATTTCATCATTAGTTCCATAGATTACTTCAAGGTTCCTTATCAGTCAGCACCTTGGTTTTTGTGTATATATTAGTTTTGTTTGTTTGTTTTTTTGTTAGTCATTGCAAATGGAGAGCAAACTGTCACCTGGTTTTTCTTTCTCATCTGACCATTCCCGTCTTAATTCCCCATACATACAAAAAGCTCAAACCCCCATCCTCTAGTCTTTGATGTGGAGCCAGTAGGGAATGTGCTTTGTGCTTTCCAGTACTTTCTCTTCCTTGTTATCTGAGGGGATTTCAGAATAATTTATTTTGCTGCACAGATAAAAATTCATTTCCTATTCTTGTTTCCTTATCATCTAGGGCCAAAAAATATATGTTTTTTGCAGCCTCGTCTCAGCTGGATATCTTCATTTACTCCTGTCTTGAAGTGTGTCCTTTATTGTCATTACTATTTTTTAGTCATTTTGTTTCATTTGGTGCTGCATCACTTATGTTTATAAAATTCTGTCTGATACACTTGTTTTAAAACTAATTTGACTGTTACAGATTGCTGCTTTTGAAAGAATCGATATCCTCACCTGAATTATCACCCTTAAGACTGAGCAGTAAAGTAGATTTCTTTGTTTTCTTATTCCATTTAAAGCAGTATTAACTTCAGAGAAAAGTAGTGACTGCCTTATAAGCCAGAATCCCGAAAGCCTCTCTGCTGACAAATTTCAAGTATCTCTGGATAGTTCCACCAGTAAAACTAAAGAACCGGGAATGAGAAGGTAAGCAGTAATAAATGTCAATTTGTGGTTTCTAAGTAACATCTTTACTTATATTGAGCTCTTATTAAGTTTTTTCACCATACTGCTCTAGTTTTTTGTAAAGAGCCATTTCTGACCTCTCATTGTTCCAGGACACTCTTGTTTAATTGTATGTAGGTTTTCTGGGTCTATACAAGGCATGAGCTACGAGATAAGAAATGCACGATCTGTCCCTCCTGAAGGTTGGAATAAAATTCAGAACTGAAAGCTAAACAAGCCTGAGGGTTGATGGTATTCTTCTCCAAGGCAGCCCTTGCCCTAATCAAAGTTTTTGTCTCTCTAGAAAAAGTTTAGCTATTGATTTACCCAGGAAAATTCAGAATATCTTTAAAGGGATGTCTGTTCAAATCATTATTGAGATAAGACTGTATAGCACTTTATCTACCTTCTGGTTGGATCTTTACAATACTACAGGGGGAGAAGGACAAGTTTGGACTGTTATTCCTACTTGATAGTTCAGGACAGAATCTCAGACCCATTAGAGTCCTGCACCTCACCACTCTAGGAAGGAAAAGAAATCATATATTTTTTTAATGTTTATTTTTGAGAGAGAGAGTGTGTGAGTGAGACAGTAGGAGAGAAGGAGATAGAGGATCCAAAGTAGGCTCTGCACTGTCAGCAGAGAGCCCAACACAGGGTTCGAACTCATAAACCGTGAGATCGTGACCTGAGCTGAAGTCAGATGGTTAACCAACTTCACCACCAAAGTACCCCAGGAATCATATTTATTGGGTTCCTACTGTGTATACATATATTTTTATTTTTTATTTATCTTTCTGAAAATAGTGATAACTGTCAATAATCTAATCATACTATCTTTCAAGCCTCTTGAACTGAGGATATATTTTTGAGGCTGGGAGACTTACATTGTGGCTTTTACAGAGGAGACAAAGGTCTGGCCTCTATAGGCACTAACTCATGTTTAGAGGTAATGACCTCATTGCCACATTTTATCAATTGAGCTAACCATCCATTTAATATTTAGACTAAGGGACACTTGGGTGTCTTGGTTGGTTAAGTGTCTAACTCTTGATTTCAGTTCAGGTCATGATCTCACAGTTCATGAGTTCAAGCCCTGTATAAGGCTCCATGCTGATAGCAAGGAGCCTGCTCGGGATAATCTGTCCCTCTCTCTCCGTCCCTCTCCTGCTCATGCTCTCTTTCTCAAAAATAAATAAGTAGACTTAAAAATATATATATTTTAGACTAAATATTTCTATACCTCCTTCCCCTCTTCCCCAGTGTACCCTCCAGAGTCTTCTATTAAAGAACCTAGACATTGATTGAGCATCCTCCCTTTACAACTCAGGTTTTGCTCATCTTTAATCCACAGGGCCTAGTTTTATTGCCTGACTTGTAGTAAACCCCACCCAATAATTATTTAATTGACAATTATTTAATGTATGTTCATTGTTAATTTATATTATTATATTATGTCATAATCGATTATATTATTTTAATTCTATAACCCATTATAATTATAATAATTTTATGATTATTTTAATTATTAACCATTGTTTATTATTTAAAGACAAGTATAAATGATGCATTTGAGTATTAATTCTTCAAATCTGTTAAGTGTCCTTTAAATCTGTTGATAAGTATCTTATTCTGCAAAGTCCTAAACACCTGAAAGAGCAGAGGAATAAACCACTGAGTGCATATACTCTTCTAACAATACTTTATAGCTGGCTTTGGTTTTAGAATGGCTTTGGACATTGAAAAGGCAGGAGGTAGGGATGCTTCTATGAATTCTGCTAAAACTGGGTAGAAAGAATGAGTGTAGAAATGTCAAAATTAATCAGCTTTGTATTTTTGTGAGAGATCTGATTGATTCTGAAACATCCATTTGGACTCACATGGAATAGTGGATAGAATTTGAGCGAGGGACACAGAAATTTGCTGACATGCTTTTAAACAGCTGAGACATATACTGCCTTGGCCCAGACCCTAAGAGGAGATGTTGTCTGTCAGCCCTGACATGTTGGCAGGCATCGTGGATCCAGACTTCTGGGCAGTCACTCGGGTTCTTTTTCACTAGTCATTCCCCGTCTCTCTGGCAGTAAGCTGTTCGACTTGTGCTTTCGCTGCCCCGGAAGTATGATGAGCCCTTTCATAAGCTGTGCTGGCGCCTTTCTCCTTTCATCCTTCTTCTAGGTCTTCTCCTTCTCAATCCCGGCTGTTAGATACTAGGCAGTGTGTGCGCAGCCACTCAAGCAGTCTTCAGAGCACAAACTGCCTGTCTCAGAAGGAGCTAATTAAGGCTGTCGATGGGGAAGAGCTACAACTGACTAAGTCAGAGCCCCGAGATTTCATGGAGCAGTCTTATTTGCCAAGACAAGATCTGGGTAATATTTTATCTGTTCTAGTGGAGAAAACACTTCTGTTTTACTCTGTATATGTGCTGCCGAAGCGAGCACACTTCTGTTTTACTCTGAATCTGACCTAAAGATATTTCAGTTAATCAACTTTTCAGATGTCTAGCATGTGTAGTCTATCATGAGGGCTTCTGTTATACTTAAACCCATTTTAGAAAAATTGCTTCAATGTTAATCCGAATTTACATGAAAATTATTGCAGCTGTTAATATATCTGTATTGGTTTAGCTCTAACAGTTTTGAGAATGGGAGAGTCTTGTGTACTGTAAATATTTTATTTCAACTGTTAAATAAGAATTCTAGGGTCCTAGGGTACCTGGCTGGCTCAGTCAGTAGAGCATGTGACTCTTGATCTCAGGGTTGTGAGTTCAACCCGGAACTCAGATATGGTGGACACAGAGATTACTTAAAAAAAACAAAAAAAAGAAAAAGAAAAAAAAAAAGGTAAAAGAAAAGAATTCTAGGGCCCTAGGATAAAGTTTTCGGCCTGCCCTTTTTTGAAAAATGAGTCAAATCTCCACAAAGTAAGCTCTTATTTTATGAGTTAATGAATATAAATGACTAGGTATTTTATGCCTTATAAATCACTATAACTGAATGGTGTGTTTTATGGCTTATAAATCAAAGTTTTTTAATCAGTAAAGAAAGTTTTAAATTAGTCCTCAAAAACACATTATCATGAAAGGTACACTTTGGTACCTAAATGTAGTATTTGGCCATGTTCATTAAGGTCATTTTAGGAATCTCATGAATTCTGTGTAGCTATGCTTACTTCCTTATGGAGTGACATTTTCTGAAATGTTTAGGAATGGTCTCCTGTTTTTAATTTGGTAAGGGTATCTGATGATTTATTAAGTCAAGAAGACAATGATGTTGTGGATAAAGAAACAAAAATCAAGTATTAGTTTCTTTTTTCAAACTTATTCTCCTCCCTTACAAAAGTACTATATGTTCTTTATGTTCATTGTTAAACAGTTGGAGAATGTAGGTAATAAAAATTCGAAAGGAATATTTAAAATTACTTGTATTCCTGTTATTGGCAATGAAATGCTGTTATATTTCTTTAGTCTGTTGACTTAAACTTTCATTTTTAAAATACAGAATTATGATGAATACTATTTATAATTCAAATTCATTGTCATGTGGGTTAAACTTCTTTCCTCATGCCTTTCAGAAGGAACCCCTTACTTCGAATCTGGAATCAGCCTCTTCTCTGATGACCCTGAGTCTGATCTCTCTGTGGACAGAGCCCCAGAACCAGTTCATGTTAGCAGCATGCCAACTTCAACCTCTGCCTTGAAATTACCCCAATTTCAAGTTGAAAAATCAGCCAGGAGTACAGCTGCTGTTCATATTACTAATACTGCTGGGTATAATAAGAGGGAAGACATTGAGGGCAAGGAGAAGCCAGAAACGATGTCTTCAACAAAAAGAGTCAACAAAAGAATATCTATGGTGGCATCAGGCTTGACTCCAAAAGAATTGGTGAGTGTATCCATATGTATCTCCCTAACAACTGAGACTTCTTAATGTAGTACAAATAGTTTTAAATAGGTACTAGCAGTGAATAACCTATGAGGAAAAATCTAGGTACCAAGAACAATTCGATGTAATTTAATTTCCATTACTGATTTCTGATCATTGGACCTAGATAAAGCTATAACATAGATTATTTTGTGTATATTTACTTAAGTAAATAATCATTAATATTAGCAGCATGTTGTAGTTTGGGATATAACATAGAACTTTTTA
This sequence comes from Puma concolor, assembly GCF_028749965.1. NCBI lineage: Eukaryota > Metazoa > Chordata > Mammalia > Carnivora > Felidae > Puma > Puma concolor. The sequence continues at coordinate 43,188,818 of NC_141680.1, read as the reverse complement.
ATTTTAATTTTTTTTATCTAAAAAAGCAAGTAGGTATAGTATAGTGGGGTTTTTAAAAAATTGTTTTTGAAGTTTATTATTTTGAGAGACAGAGCGAGCAGGGGAAGGACAGAGAGAGAGGGAGAAAGAGAACCCTAAGCAGGCTCCACACTGTCAGCACAGAGCCTAATGTGAGGCTTGAACTCACGAACCGTGAGATCATGACCTGAGTGGAAACCAAGGGTCGGTCGCTTAGCCGACTGAACCACCCAGGCGCCCCTGTATAGTATAGTTTTATTCCCCAGAGGAAACACCTTGGTTTACATCTGAGTGAACTTATGAGCATAATGAACTAAATCCAAAGTGGTTCCAAGCAAACTGCCAGATAGTGGCTTTTCTCCAGGGTTTGTCTCTATCTTGGCTTCTAACAATTATTCAATAGCCTGCTCTGTCGTTTCTACCCTGTAGCACCCTTCCCTCTAATTTGACATGTCCTTAAAATACCACTGAAATCTTGTTGCTCCTTGGGCTGAGTATAGATTTCAGACATCCTAGGACATTGACCTTCTTGTAGTTAATCACCTTTGGTATCCTTTCATAATAAAATAATTGAGTGAAAAAAAAAATAATTGAGTGAATATTTCTTTAAAATCATAAGATAACACACCAGCATATCAGATGGATGCAATGTGGGTGCCATTTATTGCACACTGAGAAACGACTGAGTCATTCTTAAGTATCTTTCTTACTATATCCTTCCTAGGCTAAGAACCATTTCTCATCCTAACTTCTCTATTGGTAGTGGCTCAGCATAATATTCTGTGTGGCCAAATGTATCTCACCACCAAAAGGTAAAATAAGCTGTGTCTGCCCTAGTAGATACGACGAATAAATTCTCATCAATAATGCTAGGGTTCCAATCTCACAAGCACGTGCCCAGATCAGCTATTTGCCCTGAAAATTCATACCTGTGCCTGTTTATATTGTTCTTGATCATTTGCTTATGCATCTAGAATTCCCATTATTCATTGAAAATTAGCATTCCATCCTCCCTTGTTTTGTCAGTTCAGCTTTTCAGAGAAGGCTAAAATGATCTAATCTTTTCTTGCCATGGACAATTCGGAGCTGCACATTAGACTGTAAGGGACTCGGGTACGTCTTGTCTTTAAACAAGCAAAGAAGAAAACTTTTCAGCTCTATTCAGACTTGCTGAAGTGTGGTAAATTTATTATGAAAGCTGCTGACTGTAGTACACATGATTAATTCTGGAGCCCATATTAAGATGATCTTTTCAGCAGTTGCTCTTCTAACTAAACACTGTTTCAAGGCTGGGATTTCAACAATTAATCAGTTCAGAATTGCTAATGATCCTGGCAGAGGGCAGTGGCAAAAGGGGGAGGATGTCATTAGCTTCTCTAGCCTCCCTTTTTCAGTGCCCTGTGGCAGTATGGAGTGAGGCAGCTTGAAAGAAAGATGGCCTGATCTCTGTTGCAGGGTTGTGCAGCACATAAATATTGACATGGATGGCGATGGCTTGTAAATGATGGCCCTTGGTAAACAAAGTGGTTTACTACACATTAGCTACTGATTGTGTCAACCGTGTCCATAACGGATCTGGTTAATTCCTTTTACTGCCTATTGATTTTTATTTGGTTGATAGATAATAGCTAGAAGGCTTTAGCTTCCTTTTGGGAAGCATATGAATCTCTTCCAATCCTTATCCTTAAGAGAAATTGATGGTTTTTACACTGACCTTTAGAAGCATCTTGCCTTGAATGTTTTGTAACTATCAGAGGGTTGAATCAGGTTTTTAAGCCGCATATCTGTAGCGTAACTTTCTGAACAGGCTGGTTACCTCTTGGCTTACGAAGTGTAGGCTGATAAATCTAAATTATAGTAGCGTATCGCTCTGCAAAGAAACTGTCTTAGGGTATCAAATGATAGCTGCTATTAAAGGGAAAAATTATTATTTTGAATCCTGGGTTGTATTTCCATGGCTACTAGCACAGACTATTTTAGAATTTTTCCCTCTGATTTATACATAGTTTTTATTAAATTGCTATTTATTTTGGGACTTCAGGCATGTTAGAATAAAAGGGGTATACCTTTTGTGAGGAAAATGAAGACTCAAAGCTAGGGTAACTAATAGTCTGAGCTCTGTACAAGAGGTAATTTATTATGATGTAATATTTGATTTGATTTCAGGTGCTTGTGCAGAAGTTTGCCAGAAGACACCAAATCACCTTAACTAATGTAATTTCTGAAGAGACTACTCATGTCATTATGAAAACAGGTATACCAAGAGCCTTTCCAGAGCATGTTGCATAAAACCACATGAAGAAATGGGAATATTTGTTCAGCATAGCATGGCTGGCAGTCTTCCAGTAGTCAGCCAATTATTTATGAGAGAAAAATAAAAGTTTTGCTACTTCCTGGTCCCCTTTTGTTTGGGTTAAGATTTGGAGAATCAGGAGCCCAAACGATGAACCACTTCTAGTCCACTCTGCCTGGACCACACTGTGTGAAGGGCTTTCTGATAAAGCACAGCCCAAGTCCTGGAGGAACAAATGGGGCAAAGAGGAGAATGAAGCGAGCCTGCGCTCAAAATCCAGGCAGTTGGAAACGCTAGCTCCCTGTCCACTCTGTCTCCTACTTCTACTCCGCACACCCAGTTTGAGTGTGGTTGGGAGTTTTTCCGGATCCAAGTCCACTGTCAGTTCTGAGGTAGCCTAGCATAGGAAACAGGAAAAAGAGAAGGGGAAATTCATTTGTCCTACACCTTCCCCTCTTCCAGTCTTAATTATGGCTTTTGTGATAACGGAGACCTCAGGCTTTGAACTAAATCTAAGTAAACATTTCAGGGCTGCTGAAAAAGCTCATTTGAAATTGGGCCTTATTAATAGAAGCCTAGTGTCCAGAACAAGCGAAGTGAAGATCCTGACCCCCCCACCGCATTCTCTGCTGGAGGGGCTGCCTGGAAGGTGTGTGCTCTGCTTTGAGCACCATACTTCCTTTTGAAGCTGGTCACTGACAGACTAGAGTGTTTACCCAGAGGTACATGATGAGGATGGGGGAAAGGAATTCAAAGCAGTGTCATCTGAAGAACAGGTGAAGGAACGGAAAGACTTAAGGGAACAAGACAGCTGTCTTCCAATATTGGAAGAGCTGATTTCTGGAAGAGGAGGTGGACTCACTTGTTGGGCTCCAAAAAGATGCAGATTGGAGTTCAATTCTCAAAGCCTGTCTCGCAAAACTGACTCTCTGGAAATACAGTGGTCCTCTCCAGGGTGTTTCTGTCATGTAGCTGCAGGCACTTGAGCATAGGGTCCAGACTCCTTGGCAGGGACACATTGCCCTAAAACCTCTAAGATCTTAGGTTTCTACTGTACAAAGACCGTACCACAGGGTAAGAGGATAGTGCTCACAGGAATCAAGTGCCACAACAAGATACTTTGAGCGAAGTAACATTTTAGAGATGGATGTCAGTAAAGTTTAATATAGCTTAAGCTAGCTATAGTTGTGGATCAAAGCTGCTGAAAGGTGAAAAGAAAACTTTAAAATGTATATTAAATCTAAAGTAGTTCGGTCTTTAAACTCAAAGACAATAAAACATTTGCTACTTTTAACCTAAAAAGGAGCTAAAATTTCTGGGTTTAAAGCATATTACTAAATCAACTTGTACAACAGGTAAAAAGCTCTAAAATTTGAAGAAAAAAAAGGGCTTTTAAAAATCTGTGAAGGATTCTGGGAGAGAGAATGGCTATTGCTTCTACTGGCAGATGGCCTACTGTGTTTAGAATTTAGTTAAATACATTTCTCCTGTTTAAAACTAAGTGTTCTTTCCTCAGTTTGCTTAGTTCTTAAAAGGAGGCCTTTGAAATGCTAAGAAAAACAGAACTGATTCTTCAGCTACTACCTTCTGAAGTACATAGAAAAGACAAAAGCTGTGAAAATAGTCTATTTTTCCTGTGCCTCTCAGGGGACTTAGAAATTAAGGGGTTAGGATTCCCCGGGTAGAAGTTCTGGGTGGTGAAACCTTGTCGCTTACATGGACATTTCAGATTCAGGATTTCAATAATGCTGCTTTTGTCTCCTTTTGCATTTTGCCATCCAGTAAAATAGATCTTCCCTAGCCACGTGTATCAATACTACTGATAAGGGTGATTTCTTCAACACAATGACAGTCGTCTTTAGCCAACGTTGGCACCTGGAAGATAGAGCAGACCTTTCCTGTGGTCTCAACCTCCTATCAGCCTTTCCCAGGCCTCCAAAGATGCACACTTGCTGCTTATAATTAGGGTGCTTCTGGCCTCTGAGCCTATCACCTGGGCTGTCAGAATCCTCAATCCGGATTGATCTCAAGTAGCATAAGTTGCTAGGGGCACTTTAGCTTCTTAAAGCAGAACTTGCTGATTTTTGTTTTCACCTGCTAATCCTTTGGATGTTTTTCATCCTGCAGATGCTGAGTTTGTGTGTGAACGGACACTGAAATATTTTCTGGGTATTGCAGGAGGGAAATGGGTAGTTAGCTATTTCTGTAAGTACAATATAATGTCCCCCCTCCTCCCTTTAACACCTCAGAATTGCATTTTTACACCTAACGTTTTAACACCTAAGGTTTTTGCTGATGCTGAATCTGAATTACCAAAAGGTCTTTAATGGTAACACTAAACTAGCTTTATCTTGAATGCATATCTCTTTGTTCCGGTAAAGCTGGTGATGTTGGGGAAAATGGATTTCTTTTTATAACTAATACGACCTAATCTGCTCCTAGCAATGTTAGCATAGGAACTAAGGATTTATTTAATAGCAGGCAGAAATCCATGTGCAGCAGGCACTTTTATAATGTTTAAATTAAGCCACCACTGTGTCTCCAGAAGGAAATCTATTAAGGGGCTATTGCTTTAGAGAGAGGACCTCTACTCAGTGTTGCCCTCTGTGCTGTACGGTATCGCTTCACCATCCACCTCCATGAAAAGAGCATGTTCTTCTGCCTTTGTGTGACCTGTGTTTTCTGTCCTCTCTTTAGGGGTGACCCAGTCCATTAAAGAAAGAAAGATGCTAGATGAGGTAGGTACTTGATCTTACAAACTAGTCAGAAAGACTTGGTGCCACTGAGTCACAAAATCATTGAATACTTCTCTGTTTCCTTTTTTTATACTGCTTTCCAAAGACTTTCCTTGACAATGTGGACCATCAAGAATTACACAGAGCAAACCAGGAAATTCTGCATTCTCACTCATTTGTTTAAGTGTCAATAGAGGGGCGCCTGGGTGGCTCCGTTGGTTAAGCGTCCGACTTCGGCTTGGGTCATGATCTCGCGGTCCATGAGTTCAAGCCTCGCTTCGGGTTCTGTGCTGACAGCTCAGAGCCTGGAGCCTGCTTCGGATTCTGTGTCTCCCTCTCTCTCTGACCCTCCCCCGTTCATGCTCTGTCTCTCTCTGTCTCAAAAATAAATAAACATTAAAAAAAAATTAAGTATCAATGGAAACAATCCTTTTCTCAGAGGAAGGAAAAGGAATTTATTTTTTTTTAAACATGAAGATTTTATTTATTTTTTATTTTTTTACTGTTTATTTATTTTTGAGAGAGACAGACACAGAATGCAAGTGGGTTGGGGCAGAGAGAGAGGGAGGCACAGAATCTGAAGCAGGCTTCAGGCTCCGAGCTGTCAGCACAGAGCCTGACTCAGGGCTCGAACTCACAAGCTGTGAGATCATGACCTGAGCCGAAGTCAGACACTCAACCGACTGAGCCACCCAGGCACCCCAGGGAAAGGAATTTATAAAGCAGAAAGAAAGACCCGTAAGCTTAAGAAACAGGCCCACCTAAATCTTACATTCATATACCTTGGTAGAAAACTGTTGTTGAAGAGAAACCCTTCATATTAACATGCAGATGTATCTACTTAAAAATCAGATTCCTTCAAAGGGATGTTACTCTTTATGATCCTAAGAACAGTGAGAGGTAAATAAGACAGGGTGTAGGAGGAAGAATCATTTTAGAACAGAGCCATCTAAGAACTGCTGGTGGCAACAGACAAGGCAAAATAAAATTAGCAAAAGCAGTTTTAAGCTATTATGCACTATTTAGCGTATTTATAATTAATTAAATGGCATTTTGTTGGTTTTAACTTTGATTCAGTGACCTAACATGGTTGGGAGCCTACTATGTCCTGGACACCAGGAATAGAGCAGTAGATAAGACTGCTGGGTCCCTGCTCTGGTGGGATTCATGTTCTATTGAGGGGAGACATACAATAAATAAAGATACATTTAAAATACCAATAAATACTATGGAATAAAAACTTTAAAAAATGATAGTAGCCAAATAATAAAAAATACATACATACATACATACATACATACTATGGAGAAATAATATAGAACAACAGACTAGCAGCTGACTAGGGCCAGAGGTTGACTACTTAAGGAGACCAGCGAAAGCTTTCTGAAAGCTTGAGCCGAGACCTAAATAAAAAGAATTGGCCTGGAAAAATGTAGGAAACAAATGTTAACAGGCAGAAGAACTGCAAGCATAAATGTCTTGAGGTAGGAATGAGTTTGGTTTATTAAAGAAAAATAGGCCGGTGTAGCTGGAGAGTAGTAATTGCCAAATTCTATGTAGAGAGCAGAGGTTGGACCAGGGGTTGGAGAAGATCACGGACAAGGGCCAGATCACATAGGATTTGGTGGAAGTCATGGTAAGGAATTTGACTTTTATTTGTAGGGTAATTGGAGGCATGGAGGTGGGAAGAAGAGGTTGATTTACGTTTGGGATAGGACCTACTGAAGGGTTAAATTTGGAGGATGAGGTAAAGGGAGGCATTCAGGGGCTAACACTTAGGGTTTGGGCCTGAACAAGAATGGGTGCCAGTAATAGTAAATCAGATCAGGAAGATATGGAGGAGGAGCACCTTGAGGGGGAAGAAGTAGAATCAAGAGCTCTGTTTTAGACTGTGAATTTGGGGATGTATATTAGACTTCCAGGTAGAGAGCTTAAGTAGGCACAGGGGTGCAATCAGGACAAGGAATTTGAGGGTCAGCTTCAAATAGATGACATTTTTAGCACTAGACTCTTCTCACTCAAGTGACTACGAAATGTTAAGTGTTCTTTCCTCTAATAACAGCCTGTAGTTACACTCATGACTTTGTCTTCCCTACAATCAAGTGTCAGTCAGAATTGTTCCCGAGCATTCTTCCCCAAAATTCTCCCAAAAGCTCTAACCTCCCCAGTCATTCTTTACTCCCCCAATTATTCTTTACTTCCTTGTCCTTGAGCAGTCAAAATAGTGATTATGAAAAGCCTCTAACTTTCTTTACTGGGTTAAATCTATATTTTATCATTTTGGTCTCATTAACTGTAAATCTCTCAATGGAAATCTGAGAAGCCCTTATTTCTTTAGATGGTAATACACAGTTGATTTAAGAGATCAGGAATTCTCCAGTTATCTTTATAACAGCACAGTATTAGCAGTTTAATCTAAATGCTAAGTGAATGTTTTGAGAAGAGATAGATGTTAAAAATTAAAATACGTTAAGTCCCAATGAGGTGAAAAGCCAATTGTTAATTTCTGCCCACAAAGATTTACTTCAGTGAATTGATTTCAGCAGCTGAGATGCTGGTCATTTCATTCAGTCCACCAAAAAGAATGATTTTGGGGGGTGGGAGTAGGGTTGTCAAAATTTGACAGTACTGAATTCCTTAATACGATTATCTACTCCACTTCCATTGAAGGAGGTTTCTCTTTCTCTGATCCCTGTGGTGTGCGTTGGTTTTTTTCCAGCATGATTTTGAAGTCAGAGGAGATGTTGTCAATGGAAGAAACCACCAGGGTCCGAAGCGAGCAAGAGAATCCCGGGACAGAAAGGTAAAGTCCCCCTCTGCCTTGTTGTCAAAAACCCCACCCATACCCCTGCATTCCAGTCCCCTTGGTAGAGACGGTCTCATTCATCTGTGAGGGGCACTGGATACTCACTTGCTGGAGTTCTAACTAGGTGCTTCCATGTAGGCTCTTTTTTAGTTGTCCTAGCCCTGTAATAAGGTAAATAAGTATTATCGCCATTTTATGAATGAAGGAGCTTAGATGTGTAGAGAAGCTATGTACTTTGGACCCCAGTCTAGGATTCAAAACTCAGCTGATAAGGGGTAGAGCTGGAATTTGAAACAGATGTGAATCTAAGGCCGTTGCTCTTTCCACTTCACTGTGGTGTCTTCCTCTAAGGTAATGTGGTCACTGCTGTGAGGGGGATGTACAGTGCTGTCTGTGGAAGCATAGAAGAGAAAGTGTTTGTTAATCAGTAGCTAACATCTTTATAACCTACACCGTATGCTAGGGTCTGCTCTAAACACTCGATCATATTTTAACTAATTAACAATTTTACAGTAGCCCTATGAGGTGTATACTATAATTATACCTATTTTATAGATGAGAAAATTAAAAGCTCAGAGAGATTGAGTAAATTGCCCAAGCTCACAGAGCTAGTTGGGAACCCATGACTAGTTGAACTCATGCAGTCAAGCTCCAGAATCTGAGCTCTTAACAATACCATAGTTTCTTGGGACATGTGGCTGGCTCAGTCCGTGGAGCATGCGACTCTTGATCTCAGGGTTATAGGTTTGAGCCCCACGTTGGGTGTAGAGATTACTTAAAAAAGTAAACTCTTAGGACTCCTGGGTAGCTTAGTCAGTTAAGCATCTGACATCGGCTAGGCCATGATCTCACAGTTCATGAGTTTATGCCCCACATTGGGCTCTCTGCTGTCTCACTGTGGAGCCCACTTTGGACCCAGATCCTCTGTCTCCCTCTGTCTGCCCCCCCCCCCCCCACCACCCCGACCCCCTGTGCATGTGCACTCTCACTCTCAAAAATAAACAAAAAATAAAATCTTGAGGCACCTGGTGGCTCAGTTGGTTGAGCATCCAACTCTTGATTTCAGCTCAGGTTATGATCCCAGGGTTGTGGGATTGAGCCCTGTGTCGGGCTCTGCACTGAGCATGGAGCCTGCTTAAGATTCTCTCTCTCTCTCTCTCTCTCTCTCTCTCTCTCTCTGCCCCTCTACCCTGCTCAGACACACATGCACACTCTCTTTCTCTCTCTCTTTCTTTCCCTCTCTCTCTCAAATATAAATAAATGAAATGAAATGAAGTCTTAAAAAGAGGAGCACCTGGGTGGCTCAGTCATTTGAGGGTCTGACTCTTGGTTTCAGCTCAGTCATGATCTCACGGTTTGGTGAGTTCGGGCCCAGTATCGAGCTCTGTGGTGACAGTGTGAAGCCTGCTTGGGATTCTCTGTCTCCCTCTCTCTCTGCCCCTACCCCATTTACACTGTCTCTCTCAAAAATAAATAATAAACTTTTTTTTAAATCTTCAAAAAGAAACAATACTAGGGGTGCCTGGCTGACTCAGTTGGAAGAGCATGCAGCTCTTGAACTTGGGGTCATGAGTTCAAGCCCCATGTTGGGTCAGAGATTAAATACATACATATATACATACATATATACTTTTAAAAAATCTTAAATGTACAATACCATAGTTTCTTGGAAAGTCATAGATTTCACAGAGGAAAAAATAGGTTATTCTAACAGTTTTACAAATGAAGGCCTAGAGGCCCAGGAAGACTCCATGATTTTTCCCAGATCACACTGTAGCAGATTATGGAGGCAAAGCATTGTCTCTCTGTCAGGGCAAAGTCCAAGCATGGTTTTGCATCTGCCTGTCAGGCCTGAACCTGCTGCTTTCTCAGGTCACTGACTGAGCACTTCCATGCCTAGTCTGCATTTCTTCTTTTTTAAAAGTTTGCCTTTTTTTCTTCCTTTTTTAAATGGGCATTTTAGAACATCCCCATACGGAGCACTGTCTGTCCCTTTATAGAACTTGAGAAAGAACCAGTGGAGGAGATTTACTAGGGAAAACTGCTTTGGGAGAGCTCTGAACCCTTGAGCCCATCCCCACCCTCTGAACCTATCGAGTAACTTCCAGATGCCAAGGAAAGCTATTGGCCCTGTTTCTGCTTCTGCCTTCACTCCAGGGGAGTTCTGTGTGAGCCAGTCATTTGTTTTTATTCCACTGTACGCAAGGCCGAATTAGCACCAAATTCTTCCTCCTTCAAAGGAAATTCCAGCGTTTGAGGGTTTTCCCTAAATTTGGGATGGCAGTGATGGAAGTTGCCCAGTCAAAGTAATGATGTTCTGAAAATACTAAATGTCACTGTAATATTTTCCTGTGGAAGAGAAATGTATTTGTAGTTGTAGAAGTGAAACTTCAGATTTCTAAACTCATCTCCTAACTAGCCATCCTCATCAGTGAGTGTCAGCTTGGGTACAAAAATTCCTAATCTTTTGTACTTTTCACAGCAATGTTGGGCTCCAGACGGCTGCTTGGGTACAGCTTTTAGCATTATGAGCATCTAGATCCTGTCAACAGGTTGGGGATGCAGTTTATTCATACAGATACTGAGAATGGCATATATGGAGGCTGTCACTTAAAACAGAAACAGACTTGTCCTGCTGCTCTTCTTATTCCTTTGGCTGTAGTTAAAATGGGGGTGGGGAGGCTCATTTCGTAAAAGGCCATGATGAGTTTTTAGCTCCTGAGTTTTCTGTACCCCCATCTCTCTTATTTAAACAAGGTGAGTTCCAGGCCTAGGCAGTCTTTTTAGTGGAATGGGGAGAAAGAGGATCAAGAGAATGATGTTTACCCAAATGGTATCTATCCAGCCAACTGACACAACTTGAGATTTCTTTTAAATGATATGCTAGTGCTTGCCTAAGAATCTGTGCCAATTCGTGTGTAAGAATTTGCCTGTCCAACACCATAGCCACCGGCCACATGCCGCCGTTTTGAAATTTAGATAACTAAAACTAAAGAAAATAGGAAGTGTAGGTCCTCACCCACCGTGACCACATTTCAAGATCTTGATAGCTACATGTGACTTGGGCACCTTATTAACACAAATAGAGAACATTTCCATCATCACAGAAAGTTCTTTTGGGCAGTGCCAGCCAGCACTGTATGCAAGTGGAAGAGGCACCTTGGAGGCACAGTATAATCTGTGTCTCCTGGAAACCAGGCAGTCAGGTCAGCTCAATGAGGAGAGGCAGAACCAGGCTTCACTTCTAGATTAGATTAACTTCTAGATTAAAAATGGTTTAGGTTGCCTAAAGGAACAATGGCTGTTCTTAAAGCAGTGTGAAGGCAGGAACAGATGTTCAGAGACCAGAGAAAGAGGAGAAAAAGAGCATGTAAAATCAACATAGACCTCTCTGACAGTTAGAATTATGGTTAGTATTGATGTACCAAGTCTGCATAAAAACACCAAACTGGTTTTTTGGGTCTCTAACGAGAAATGAAGTCACCAGGAAGGAGCCCGGGCCTGATTGGTGGCGAAGTGGATAGCTCAGCCTCTGAATAACAAAGAGTGACCGTAGTGTGGACCGATTACTCACACACTTTTAAAAAGTCCTCTAAGGGGCGCCTGGGTGGCTCAGTCAGTTAAGCGTCCGACTTAGGCTCAGGTCATGATCTTGCGGTTCCTGAGTTCAAGCCCTGCGTTGGGCTCTGTGCTGACAGCTCAGAGCCTGGAGCCTGTTTCAGATTCTGTGTCTCCCTCTCTCTCTCTGACCCTCCCCCGTTCATGCTCTGTCTCTCTCTGTCTCAAAAATAAATAAACATTAAAAAAAAAAAAAGTTCTCTAAAATCCATCCACGTTCTGACATTACACTGATTGTCTCCGGGACATAGAAGTTATCAGGTGGTAAAGAAAAAAGAAAGTCCTTCATTTTCGAGAGTCTCTTTATGCTGTTTTTTATAAAATGCATACTCTTTTATAATTGGTGTTTCTTTCCCTTCCTCCTTCTGTGCCACTCTTCTCCCAGATCTTCGGGGGCCTAGAAATCTGTTGCTATGGGCCCTTTACCAACATGCCCACAGGTAAGAGGCCGGGAGAAGTGGCGAGTCCAGCACCAGCCTTTCCCCTTACATGGTAAAGTGTTACAGGAGAGGCCATCCCTTTTAAGGGGGTTCCTCAGGTTGGTGAGGTGTTCTAGAGGTTTTTCTATTTCTCTACCACCCATCAGGCAAAACTGTGCTTAAACGTTATCCTGTGGCAAAAAAACAGCCCTGTGCCCCTTCCTGAGAGCTAGAAGTCGGTGAAAAGTTAGGTTCTAGGATGCAGTGTTCTATGTTCAAGTGGGGTAGAGCTGCCCTTCTTGCCCTTTGCTTTAAGAAAGGAGGGAAGTCATAAGTTAGGGAGAAGATACCTTTCAGATTTGTAAATGTTAAGAAGGAATTCTGCTCTTCCTAAACCATCTTCATTTGATACTAAGAAGCAAACACAGCGGCTGCATAAGCCCTGTGGGCCTGGGGCCCCACACAGGCCCAGAGCAGGCAGGGGAAGACTCTGCATGAACAGTTTCTAATTAACTTTGACATTGAATGTGATGTTATGTTTAGGAGTGCTGTGGGGCTCAACTCTGCAGTGTGTAGCGCTGAGGCCCTGGTATGTGTATAGGTTTGGTTTGTTCTCTTCAAAACAAAGTCTGCCCACCTTTGCTTCTGTGCCCCCTTCCACCCCAGGGATCAGGTTCTCTTGCTCCTCAGAAGATGGCCTTGGCATCTAGTCAGGGACAGATGAGCAGCCCCAAGAGGGCCTGGCAAAGTAATTTTGCTTCTGTCTTCTTTATTGGTTATTGATTGGATTTTTATGAAATTTCCAAGTGCCACTTGAGGATTTCTCAGTGTTTTTGTTCTTTGGTGTAATGAAAACCAGGTCTCTAGCAGGTATCATTTTAGAGATGAGTCTGTTGACCTCGGTTTATTCAGACAAATAGGAGCACCTCAGCAATCCCCAGAGAGGCCCAGAAGCCATTCATTGGTCGGTTCTGCTGATTTTCCAGGTGCAAGGGGAACATCTGTATAATCCCTTTTGGTTTCTGTTCCCCTGAATGTGTTGATTCCAGCTCAGCACGTAGCCCTTCCCCACTGATGTGCTGAGTCTCTGTCCAGGATGATGTGTATTTTTTTTTTTTACTGAATGAATTATCTTCCTGTCTCTTGACATTTACAGTAATTACCACCAAGTATGGTGCTCTTGGTGGCCGTGATTATCAATTACCAACACAGAATTAGGCAGGGAGGGAGGGAAGGCAAGTGAGCATTTTTTCACAGTATCTTAGCCAGCAATTTAGCAATTTAAGGGAAATTAGATCTTGGATTCTTTTCTTCTTCCAAAGTGTTTTATTTGAGAGACTGTCAAACCTTATCTGCCAAGTGGCCTTTTGGGGACCAATAACCAGAGTAGGTAGCATACTGGTGGCAAATTGACTTAGAATCCATACCTGGTATAGATTCTAGGTCAAGGCCTCTCTGTCCTTTTGGAGCAGAGAGGTGGAGAGTCTCCCACTGAGAAGTCTTGCTGTAAGCCTTCATCCAGAGGAACATGGGGTAGAGGGCACAGGCTAAGTGTGTAGAGTACTGTGGTGATTTTAGGTCTGTGTGTGCTATTTAGATCAACTAGAGTGGATGGTGCGCCTCTGTGGGGCTTCTGTGGTGAAGAGGCCTTCGTTATTCACTCTCAGCAAGGTAAGTGATGCCCTGCCAAATATCTGTCCTATGATTGAGCAAGGCTGGTTGGTACCCATCCATCCCTACGAACCCTGCCAGTGGACCTCAGAAGCCTCTCTGCCCTGAATCTTCTCTGACCATGTACCAGTGCCAGAAGATGCCATCTGTGGAGGATGAGTAAGGGCTTGAGTTCTCCGAGTATTTAATTTATTGAGGGAAGACTCTCCCTCCAACCCTTCCTTTTTGCCGTGTGCCCATCCCCCTCCTTTCTGTGGTTGCACCTAAACTAGTCTGCTTCAGGGGCGCCTGGGTGGCGCAGTCGGTTAAGCGTCCGACTTCAGCCAGGTCACGATCTCGCGGTCCGTGAGTTCGAGCCCCGTGTCGGGCTCTGGGCTGATGGCTCAGAACCTGGAGCCTGTTTCCGATTCTGTGTCTCCCTCTCTCTGCCCCTCCCCCGTTCATGCTCTGTCTCTCTCTGTCCCAAAAATAAATAAACGTTGAAAAAAAATTAAAAAAAAAAAAAAACAAAAAACTAAACTAGTCTGCTTCAGCAAACCGTCAAGAAATGGTAAAGTGACTGTTCTAAAAGCCCTGCTCTGATACCCTCAATGCTGTTTCCTTCCCGGGGATACAGGCTACTCACCCAGTTGTGGTCGTGCAACCGGATGCCTGGACAGAGGACAGTGGCTTCCATGGTAAGTCTTGCTATAAGCCTTTGTCCAAAGGAGTATGGGTTGCAGGGCCCAGGTTAAGTATGAAGACTATGGTCATTTTAGGTCTAAATGTCCTGATTTGATCAACCGGAGTAGATGGTGCACCTGTGTGGGGCTTTAGAAGGCCATAGGAATGTGCCTATGACATATGGGATCTGTGTGATGAGTTTGGGTCACCACAGGTCACCCATTGTTTGATTAACACAGTTCTCAGCATCTTCTAGGTGCTCAATGAATATTTGAATGAATGAATGCATGCATGTATGCACGCATGCATGCCTAAAATGACTTTTCAAAAGTTTTTGTGGTGTCTTTTGTGTTATAAAAGTAAGGCATGAACTATTTCCATTGGTGGAGGTTAAATATTAATTAATGTTCATCACATAAAATATAAATGAACACAAACACAACAAAATAATCCCAGTAATTATTTGACCTCAGCCAGCCATGTGTGTAGCGTATAGGGCCTGTCACCACAGGACCCCAAGATATAATAATCCCACTTGAAGATGGTGATGGTAAAATTCCACGAGGCATGCGTGCGTATATATGTACACACATGTATTTCACACAGATGTGATCGCGCTCATCATCTGTTTTGCTTTCTCTCCTAAGATGTTGCAAAACCATTAAACTGCAATGCTGTTTTGCTCTCTGGTGACTTCCTTTAACAGATTGGAGCTCATGTTACTAAAGTTGCCAGAGGCCGTAGGCTTTCACCAGCAGTCACTCCTCAGGCTTCTAAATAAGGTCCTATGTCCTGAAGCATTACTTAAGATCAACCGTTTTGCACCTACCTGAGTAACGCTGTGAACTCATACAACCAGGTCCCCAGGAGTAGATTGACAAGAGTCTGGCCTGGGAAAATGTGAATTGACTAATTTCTGTTTGCATTCTTTGTCCCCAGCGATTGGGCAGATGTGTGAGGCACCTGTGGTGACCCGAGAGTGGGTATTGGACAGTGTAGCCCTCTACCAGTGCCAGGAGCTGGACACCTACCTGATCCCCCAGATTCCCAGAGCTACTGCTGACCTCAGCCAGCCATGTGTGTAGCGTATAGGGCCTGTCACCACAGGACCCCAAGAATGATCGTAAGAAGCAGTCGTTTTCCAGGCCCTGGGAGCTCCTCTTCAAGTCTTTCCACAGTCCCGGTTACTGAATATTTTATATACATCAGCCTGAGAAGAAATTCTGGTATGCAAGGGGCCCTTAAAGATTTTCTGCTTCAAGTCTCCCTTTGAAATCTACCATGAGCACAAAATTGTGGTAATTTTTCACCTGAAAAGAATTTAAAACCATTTAAACGCCGCCAATTGAGCAAGATGCTGATTCATTATTTATCAGCCCTCTTCTTCGTACTGGGGATGTTGGCTTAGAGCTGGAGGCACAGAATGGCTGGCCTCAGGAGAATAGCTGGTCTCCCTAAGTTTGCTTCCCTAAAATCCTGTGTTCATAAAGGCCAAGAGTTAGACCCTTCGGTGGGAAGCAAGTACTTGGGGAAATCTGTGATGTGACTTAAAATCAGAACAGCCCTGGGGTGGCTCTCAAATGTTGGAGTGGATGGAGCTTGGGTGGGGGCCTGGAGGGATTCAGAGGCAGGTAATGGATATAAATATGAACCTTGAGGGTTTGAGGAAAAGGGAGTCGTCCTGCCCTTTAGAAATCCAGATTTCTAAAAGATTTCTTAGCACTGATATGCTCTGAAATAGCAGAATCTTTTCAAGAACTGATGTCCAAAGAGGGTCTTCTAATTCCCCATTAGAAATAAATACAATGTTTATTGTTGTAGCTCTGATATGTCACCCATTCTTCTTGAAATACAAGATCTCTGACAGGGATATTTCATGTCTATAAAATGACGGCTCCCACCAGGAAAGGAGCTGTTGCTTTCTTTGAGGTAATTTTCTTCTTTTTGCTTCCTATTGCCGAACTGTACAGCTTCATAAATAATTTTGTGTGCTGAAGGAAGAGAAAGTGTTTTTCATAAACTCATTATCCAGGCCTGTTTATAGCTGTTGGAAGGACTAGGTCTTCCTTAGCCCCCTAGTGTGTGAGGGCAGTGCAGACTTGACTGTACAAAATACATTTTGTAAATGTTGTTGCTGTTCACCTGCAAATAAATTTGCTTTCACTTTCACCAAGCATGACTTCTTGAAGCTTACAGCTACAGATTTGCTCAGACCCTAGTACCAACTCCTAGCGTTATCAAGGGGGCTTTGGTACCTATCATATTTTCTATTTCTGCCATTGCAAATTGTCACAAATCTAGTGGCTTAAAATAAGAGCCATTTATTGTCTCACAGTTCTTTTTGTTTTTTTAATTTTTATTTATTTTTGAGACAGAGACAGAGCATGAACGGGGGGGAGGGGCAGAGAGAGAGGGAGACACAGAATCTAAGCAGGCTCCAGGCTCGGAGCTGTCAGTACAGAGCCTGACGCGGGGCTCGAACTCACAAACTGTGAGATCATGACCTGAGCCGAAGTCAGACGCTTAACCGACTGAGCCACCCAGGCGCCCCTGTCTCACAGTTCTGTAGGTCAGAAAGCCGAGTTGGCTCAACTGATTAGTTTCACAAGACCAAAATCAAGGCAACAAGGCTGTGTTCCTTTCTAGAGGCTCTGGGGATGAATCAGCTTCCAAGCTCGTTTCATGTTGTTGGCCAGAATGTTCCTTGCAGTTGTGGGACTAAGATCCCTGTTTAATGACTGGCTGTTGACCAGAGGTCATCCTTAGCTTCTTCCACATTCCTAGGCTCATCAGCCCCTACCTCCATCTTCAAAGCCAGCAACCATGGTCAAAGCTTTCTCATGTTTGGAGTCTCTCTGACTTCCCCTTCCTCATCTCTCTGACTGCCAGATCTAACTCCTGCCAGAGAATTTTTAATGTTTATCTATTTTTGAGAGAGAGAGACAGAGACCGAGAGTGAGTGGAGGAGGGGCAGAGAGAGAGGGAGACACAGAATCTGAAGCAGGCTCCAGGCTCTGAGCTGTCAGCATAGAGACCAACTCAGGGCTTGAATCCATGAGCCGTGAGATCATGACCTGAGCCGAAGTCGGACACTTAACTGACTGAACCACCCAGGCACCCCTCTGGGTTTTTTTCTTAATGTATATTAATTTTGAGAGAGAAAGAGTACAAGCAGGGGAGGGGCAGAGAGAATGGGAGAGAGAAAAGCCCAAGCAGGCTCCACGCTGCCAGCACAGAGCCCGATGCAGGGCTCAATCCCATGAACCATGAGATCATGACCTGAGCCAAAATCGAGTTGGATGCTTAACTGACTGAGCCACCCAGGCACCCTGAGAAATTTCTGTTTTTAAGGGCTCAGGTGATTAGATCATGCCCACTAGGTAATCCAGGGTGATCTCCATATCTTAAGGTCCATAACCTTAATCACAGCTGCAGAGCCCCTTCACCTCGGGACCTAGATTAGTGTTTGATTGAATAACCAGGGGACAAGAATCTGGGGAGGGTATCTTGAGATTCCTGACAACCACTCCTATTTAACATACTTAATCCACAGATAAGAGTCTGTATCATCATTTTTTGGTCTTCACATGTTCAGAGAGTAGGATCCTCTTTGAGGCAAAGAGAATTAAATCCTCACATGATTCAGCACTGCCACATTTGTAAACAGGGTGGGTGGGTGAGGGGAGAGTGAAGAAAATGGAACAAACTGGCATTATGACATGTTTATCTCATGGAGTCTTCATCACAGCCCTAGGAAGTATTTGTCACCTCGCTTGAAGAATGACAATGGGAAATAGAAGATTTTGCTCAGAGTTTGCACAGCTAGTAAGTGACGACCTGGGAATCTGAACCCTGCCCACCCACATCAGTCGCTGTCCTGGGTCAGAGGCACTGGCTCAAGCCTCAAGGGAATTTGGGGAGAAGAGGGGTTTGTGAGAGGAATTAGCACTCTCTAGACTCTCTTTGGGGCCACGGTGGGACGCAATAGAATGTTCCTGCTTCCCAGTGGCAGCTCTCCCTGGGAAAGCAGCCCTCGGCAAAGGGACTGACAGGATTGGCTCATGGCTACCTGTTTCCACCTCCATCCATCCTGTGTCTTATGACTGCTTATCTTTCAGTGACTAAAACCTTCCAGTTCAGGGGCGCCTGGCTGGCTCAGTCGGTGAAGCATTCGACTCTTGATCTCTGGGTTGTGAGTTTGAGCTCCACATTGGGTGTGGAGATTACTTAAAAATAAAATCATAGGGGCGCCTGGGTGGCGCAGTCGGTTAAGCGTCCGACTTCAGCCAGGTCACGATCTCGCGGTCTGTGAGTTCGAGCCCCGCATCAGGCTCTGGGCTGATGGCTCAGAGCCTGGAGCCTGTTTCCGATTCTGTGTCTCCCTCTCTCTCTGCCCCTCCCCCGTTCATGCTCTGTCTCTCTCTGTCCCAAAAATAAATAAACGTTGGAAAAAAAAAAAAATTTAAAAAATAAAATCATAAAATGGGGCTCCTGGGTGGCTCAGTTGGTTAAGCGTCTGACTTTTAGCTCAGGTCATGATCTCACAGTTCGTGGGTCCGAGCCCTGCGTCAGGCTCTGTGCTGACAGCTCAGAGCCTGGAGCCTGCTTCAGATTTTGTGTCTCCCTCTCTCTCTGCTCCTCCCCTGCTCTCTCTCTGTCTCTCTCTCGAAAATGAATAAACATTAAAAAAAATTTTCTTTTAAAAAATCAAAATCAAATCAAATCAAATAAAAAAAAAAGCCCAAAAAAACAAAAACAAAAAAACTTCCAGTCCAGCCTCACATATGGCACCACCTCTCCAGGGCTCATGGCAGCCCCCCAGGGAGTCCCTGGGTCTAGGTAACCTAAGGGCAGGTGGGAAGCAAGTGCTACTGGCCCAGTCTTCAGTCAGGGATGTCTCATTTCCAGTGACACCCTGGGGGTGTCCAGTCACTGACAGGTTGGTAGAAAAGCCGCATCCATGTAATATAGTATGCCTTCCCAGGAATCTTGGGAAAAAGCAGGGATGACTGAGACACATTCAAAGTTTTCTGTAATGATCTCTCGAGGTCTCCTAACAGATATCCGCACACACACCCATCCGGTTTTTCAGCTCTGCATAACCTTTTCCAGAAGTCAGCTTCTGGCTCTGGCCTCATGATGCCTAGCTGGGTTTAAGAGTCTTATCTGTGTGGCCACCTGGGTGGCTTAGTTAAGCGTCCCGCTTAGGCTCATGATCTCATGGTTCACGAGTTCGAGCCTCACATCAGGCTCTGTGCTGACAGGTCAGAGCTTGGAGCCTGCTTTGGATTCTGTGTCTCCCTCTCTCTCTCTGCCCCTTCCCCACTCGCACTCTGTCTTTCTCTCTCAAAAATGAATAAACATTAAAGTTAAAAAAAAAAAAAAACTTATCTGATGATGGAGCAAATCCACTTGCTCCTTTGACCTCTGGCTTTAAGATGGCCTCTCCCTTCTCCATCCCACAATTTAACCCTCTCTGGGCACAGAAGCATTTGGGGAACTAGTTCCTGTGTTGCTGTTATCTCATCTCAGAAATGAACTTCTGCAAAGGAGCTGGAAAGGCAGGAGAAGAGGAGGGATTATCATGCAGGTGCAGGGAGGGGACCTAAAGAAGAGCTCCATAGATTATCCCCCCCCCCCAAAAATGCAACCCGAATCATCAACAAAGTATCGACTCAAAAACATGCAGAAGAAAAAGAGGAATCAGTGTTGGGATGGTTGGAGCGGAAGGAGCCAAGCTGCCCAGAATGTCTCCTGTGAAGGCTGCGAAGAGCAGATAAGCAGGGCCCCAGAGGCAGGCGGCACAGGAAGAAGGGCAGCGTGAGGGGAGCTACAGATCTACCCACAGAAACCCAAGAGGAGGGCTTGCTAGCCAGAGACAGAGGGAGCTTGCTTGTCAAAGTCTGTGGAATGGCTGAGCCAGAGGCCCTGTTACCACCGTACTTCAGTGATGCTTGGTTTGGCTCCCTCACACAGCCTGTAAATCTGCCCATAACAAGGGAAAAATTAGAGAAATGAATCTGGGCAAATAGAAAATTAAGGAGAACTGGAGACAGCCAGCTCCTGTAGAGAGCAGCCCTGGGGAGATGCAGGGGGGTGCTGATCCTGAAATGAGTCCGAATGATCAGGAAAACCTAAGCAATGGTTGGAGGGTCTGGAAGGAACGGACAACTGGAAAGTCTCCCCACAAGTTACGAGGACTGGCACAGATGAACTTTGGAGATCTTGTTTCAGGGACCCAGAATGATAAGGCAGTTTCACCAGCAGCTCAGTGCAGGGATTCTCAAACCATGATCCCCTGATGGGGAAGGAGGGTGGGGAGTAACACCACAACTAGGAATTTGTTAGCTACGCAGATTCCAGGGCCTTATTCCCAACATACTGAATCAAACTGGGGAGTGGGGCCCAGCCAATCCGATCCGAAGGAAGCTCATGTTTGAGAACCACTGGCTTAGTGTAAGGGGCTGCCGATTGGTATAAAATGTCACCTGAGGTCTATTTTGTCTCCGGGAGAGGTAGCTCTCGTACCTCTTAAGGAAAACGAAGGTTTATGGGCTAGTTAGTGGTTCTTAACTACAAGGTTGCAGCAGCTGGCTTCAGTTGACTCCAAAATGGCCCTTTAAATAAATACAAAGCAAAGGACAAAGATTAAATTGTATTAGCAGCCTAGGAGCAGAAGGGCCAGACTGCTTTAAAAAAACCAGCTAGAGATTTTATTAATATTTAAATTGCAGTGAAACCACAGCTGCAGCCTTTGACTCCAGTGTGGAGATATGCAAATGGGGCTTTCTAAAGAAAGGCAATTTCAGACGGCCCTCAAGGTAACAAGAACAAATAAAACAAATGATTTTGTAATTTATCTTTATTGACTGATGGAGAGCAAGGTGAACAGACAACCCTTACCTAGTGAGAGCCAGCCACCAATGTGCTCTCGCTCTCGGAGGGGAGAAGAGACAGCTGGCCTGGAGGGAGAAAGCAGGCAAGACCCGTCAAGGGGGATAGGAAAGACCCAAAGAGGACAAAGCAGAAGGAGGCAGATGGGAGAAGATGATTAAATTGAAAGGGAAGAAAAATGGAAACCCAGCCCTGGCTTCTGGGGACCATCTGATCTTGCCAGGTCTCGGGGGCAACGGCAATAATAATCATTAATGACTATCATTTGCCACATTCCTACGAAGTGCCATGCGCTATTTCCAACATACGAATGAGGAAAATGACACTTTGAGAGGTCAAGCAACTTGCCCCAGGGTCACACAACAAAAGGAGGTGGCAAAGCCTTGATGCAGACATAGATTTGTGTGAGGCTAAACTGCAGGGAACCAGCCTTAGGAGTTGGTGAGTGACAATAAGGTTAATGATTGAGGGGAGACTATGAATCCAGTTCTGTGATAGCTTCTATATGTGTGGTTGTGGAAGGGAGGGGAGAAGAGATCCATTTCTGGCCTTCATATTGCTTACTATTCAATGGGTGAGGCAAGAAAGCCACAGAAAACCCTTGCAGAATTGGCCTTCTGGTTCAGAAGCCCCCTGGGGGCTGTGTGGCAGGACCTCCGCTTGAAGCATCTCAAGCTGACCCCTGGAGCTTGGGTAGGATTTGACCTGGTGAAAAAGAAGCCAGGAGATTGCAGAAGGCCTGGATAAGAACCCCCCCAGCCGGCAGAACTAAGACTAGGGGAAAGGAGCACACGATCCACAAAGAGGAGTTGGGAAAGTCTTCTGAGGATACATTTCCCTGACCCATGTGGTCTTCCTACACCATCCACTCCAAGCTGAAACCCAACCTCTCCAGAACCTCACCTGCTGCTCCCTCTCAGGCACCCTGGCCACCAAACATGGGGACCCACAGGTTCCACCCACATTGTAACTTGACCTCGGTGAGTTCTGTTCTTCCATCTCCACAGGCCCAATCCTGTCCATCCCAGCTTTTCCACAGAACCTTCACCAGCCTTCCAGCCCAGAATCTCTCCTCCTACAGAATACCTCAGAAGTTTGCTTTATTTATGACACTTTCTTCCATCAGTAAGTTATTTGTGTGTATATTCTATTTTGTCCATTTGACTAGAAGGTCCTTAGAAGACTAGTATCACTTTATCTTTATTTGGAACCCAGCCCCCAGTATGTGGCAGATACTTGTTAGGCACCCAAAAAGTATATGCTGAATGAACGAATTAGCAGATGAATGAAGGGATCCATCGAGTGAAGGTCTTATCCAACTGCTGGTCCCCCACTCCCCCCCCCCCCCACTTGAGTCCCTGGAAAACTAGTCACATTCTGCCACTGGGAGTGTGAATTCCTTCAGTCCTTCCCACCCACTTTGCCAGCACCCCAATTTACTCCAAAAGCTGTAAGAGATCTAAGTGTCCGAGAATTACTTCCTCGTCTCAGCCCACACCTATGGATTCCCTCCTTGATTCTCTTTTGCCTGCCATGAAGCCTACTCCTTTGTGATTAATCAAGCCAACACCCACACAGACGGAGGACATCAGTTTCCCCTCTCCATGTGTCCTCCAGCAAAGCCTCCTCCAGGCTGGATGCTCCAGACACAAACTGCTGCCGCCATCCCCGGAGAAGTAATTATGATGTTCATGATAATCTCTTTGCAACTTCAAAGCACTGGCACAACTAGTATTTCTTCCTCCTCACTAGTTCCCTGGGAGATGGCTAGGACAAAAATTGTTATTCCCACTTTATAGGTGATAAAACTGAGGTCCTTGTCAAAGGTCACCCAGTGAGTTGGTGGCAGAGCTGAAACTTACTAGCCTGGGACTCCCTATTCATTAGAACACAGACGAAAATGCCCTCATTATGTTGTCTGGGCTGTGTTTGTCTGGGAGAAAGGAAGTGTGGACTTCTGTTGAGTGGGGACAAGGGCCAGAGAAGATGAAAGAAAGTTTGTGACCCTGTAAAGGTTTTTTTTCTCTGCAATGCTGCAGCAGTTGGCACTGGTTGATTCCAGAAGAGTTTTGTTTTGTTTTTTTAAAAACATTACCACATGTCCTAGATTAGGGAAGCAGTGGGTGGGGGTAGGGGGAGAGTGAAGCTGAAGGTAACACAGACACACAGGTAGGCAGATGTTTGCCATCTTCTCTTGAAAACGACATAAAGCTAAAATATAGTGCATATTAGCAAGGGAAACTCAAACTACAACTTATGGGAATCTTCCCAGCTGTTAGGCTATAGGTCTGTGCGATAAACCAAATGCCAGATAAGTAGAAAATCTTTCCTTGGTGAAGCCTGTCCCTGGAGCCTGTGGAGGGGCGGCCTCTCTTAGTGGCAGAGAGTCCCTGGGGGCTGTCTCAGGGCCCCTGTGTAGCTGCCGAGGTAAGAAACCTGCTGTGGGATCATTCCCAAGCCCACGGGGGCTATGAAAGCCATGGAAACCAGGATCTGTGCTGGACCTCCTCCGGTTCCTAACCAGATGCTGGAGGAATTAAGAAGAAGAAAAAAAAAATTTCAAGAGACCATTTCCTAAAGATAAGGCTGCAGGGCTGTGCTGGGGAAAGCGGTGATGATCTTACCTATCACCACCAAAATCTCGATCTTCTCTGCTGGCTCCATCCTAAAGCCCAGGGCTTGTCCCCTTCACTCCTAGGCCGGCTCTGGGCTTTTCCCAGCCTTTAGCCCAGCACCAGCCTCTATTCCTCCTAGACTCTGCTGACTTCTCAACAGCTTTCCTGTGTCGCTGGAGGCTAGGGGCGCAGCGCCAGGCAGAGGGGCGTGACCCCCGAGCCCTGAGAGGCAGTGGCTGTGCAACCTTGTGAGTGCACTAAATACCATGGAACTGTACACCTTCAAATGGTTCATTGTATGTCCTATGAATCTCACCCCAGTTAACACAAACTGAGCCGCGCTAGATGCTCTTTGGGGTGGGGAGAGAAGCCTGGCCGCTGTGAGGGTTGAAGCTCCTTGCAGGGAGTGGCAGTGAGCACAATGGGAAGGCCAGTCTGGGCCTCCCCCTCCTTCTCCAGGACCAGATGGAAACTGGGGCTGGGGAGAAAGGTCCAACTGGGGCAGCGCAGGGGTCTGGGCAGAAGAGAGGCGCTCAGTGAAAGCCAGGAGGCTGCAGCCGCCGCTCATTTGCATCATAAGTGATTGCTTTTCCCTGCTCGTCCCTCATTAGGACACAATGGACAGTTGTTTGCTGGTGCAGCAGATCCATTTACCCAGGGAGAGAGGAGACAGAGCAGGAGTGACTGATGGGCCATAGAGAGGGGGTAGGTGTGGAGGTAGCCGCCTCCCCTCCCCTGCTCCCTCAGGCCTCTGGGAATCTCATGTTCTTACACATTGAGCAGGGACCTTAGAAAACAAGGCAACTCCCTCATCTTACAGATGAGGAGACTGAAGCAGTAAGAGGGGATGAGACTTCTGAGGTCGAGTTCCAGGCAGAACTGGGGGGTTTGAAATGTACGATCTAAATTCCAGCCTCTCATTTCAGGGTTCACTCCACCTGTCTGCAATACCTTCTCCATTCCTGGCCTGTGGTTCTGTGTCGCTGCAGTCTCTTTCCTCCTGTTCCAGGCCTTGGTTTCCCTCAGTTTCTCTCCTGTGTCTATTTCATCTCGTTCCTTCCCCCTATCTTTTCCTTCCGATTTCCAGGCAGCCAGGATAATGAAGAAACTTCTAATTAACCCCTGCCCTAACAAGGGTGGGTCTGGCAGTAGAGGCAGCAATTTTGAAACTGCCTTGGTGTGTCTGTGTTTGGGAGATAGGTGGGGGGAGAACTGATAAGTGTTGGGCCTTTTTTTTGTTTGTTTTTTTTAAGAGAGAGCACGAGTGGGGGAGAGGGGCAGAGGCAGTGAGAGAGAGAATCTCAAGCAGGCTCTACACTCAGCACGGAGCCTGACACGGGACTCAATCCCACAACCTGGGATCATGACCTGAGCTGAAATCAAGAATCAGACATTCAACCTACTGAGCCACCCGGGTGCCCTGTGTTGGGCCTATTGTAAGCCAGGCACTATGACAGACACTTGACATAGTTTATCTTATTTCATCTGTTCAATCTTGCAAGGTAGATATTCTTAGAGACAGAGTAAGAGAGGCTCAGAGAGGTTGGGAACACCCAGCTGGCAGATGGTAGCTGTCTAACTCCCATATCCCGGTTCTTCCACCCCACACTGTGGCATAGGGGCTAAAGCGGGGTACAGGGCCCACTGATTCTGGGCTCATGGGAGGCACAACCTCTCTGAAAGAGGCCACTGCTTTTTTGCTCCCCCTAGGCTGCACCTGCCTTTCCCCACAACCATCTCTACCTTCTGGCTCCCACCTTCCTCTGCGCCCCTTCTGCATGGTGGTGAAGTCTCACAAATGCAAGCTTAGGCCCCTGGGGGTCTGGGGAGGCAGCAGATCAAGAGGGAGAAAACCCACAAACCTAGCCAGACCCTGGAGGTCTCCCTCCTGCTGACACCCCCTCCCAGTTCCCTGTTTGTCCCTCCCCTTTGTGGGTCAAACTTGCCAGCATCTGCGTCTGTCTCATTGTGCTCTGGGGGAAGGGGAGAGTCGGGGGGTGAGTGGGTGTCTGTGTGCATGAACATAAGGCCTCCGGGTTCATTCTGACACTGAATGAAAAACTCACCAATTATTCGTCCAATCTCATTAATATGCAGACAGACATCTGTTATTTAGGAGTCAACAGCAGAAGCATTTTCTTGGGGGGAGGAGCACTTATGTACGTGCCCCTTGTTTCTTCGGCTGCTGGGGTGGGTAGCTGCTTGGGAATCACCACACCCGCCTGGACCTGGAGCCTCTCCTCCCTCTGACCCTCACCCCCACCCACGAGGAGAGGGAGTGGGGGATTTACTAGAGATGGAGGCAGACCTGGGAACTCAGCTGGAGGGGGGGAAGCGGGGAGAAGGGCTGCACTGTGTAGAAGGAACTCTTTTGTTGGCAGAGAGGGAAGTGGGGAATAGTGCAGAAGAGCTGAACCCCTTTCTTGGGGAGCCAAGTGTGGAGTAGGTGGAGACAGCTGTACCAGGATTGCCAGCCAGGGTCCTGGTGTCCCCTGGGAACCTCAGGGACATGACTGACCCTTTTCCCCCAACCTCCCTCAGCCTGCAATGTACACTCAGTCTGAGTGTATCTGGGGTGAGGTCACCATGGCAACGTGGGGTTCTCACCCAGAGACTTCAGTTTATGGGGGAGTTCAGAAAAATGGGGGCCAAAGGACTTCAGCCTTTGGAGTCATTAAAGCTCTCTCTTGCCCTCAGGGTAGATGTGGGAGCATCTACCGAGACCTCCCCCTTCCTGTCTTTTGGCCTTCCTCCAGCCTTTGAATCCAGAGCATAAGAAACCCCCTTCAAGAGGCCTTTCCTGATTCCCTTGGGCCCGGATCAGAAGCAGTCAGGCCTGGATGTCTAAGCTGTAAGGAATAAAGGTTCACTTATAAAGGGTCGAACAGCTTTTCTGCATCCGTTCTCCTCTCTGAATCTTCCTCAACACGAGACAGATGCGGTGATCGGCTCTTTTCCAGGTGTGCAAACTGAGGTCAGACAGGTGCAGAACCTCACCAAAGGCTCCCCAGGGAAGAAGTGGCAGAGCTGAGACCCAGGCCCTCTGCCTCCAAATCTCAAGCTCTTTCCGGGACTGTCCCTTCTGGGAAGGCTGGAGTCCCAGAGGGAGGACCCTCAGTCAGCTGAAGCATTTCAGGGGTTAGACCCAGTCCCTGCCCCTACCCCCCACCCCTTCCTTCTCCCTCCTCCCTCCTCCCTCCAGAGCAGGCTGATTGCGAGGTTAAGAAACACTGGCAGCATCTCAGCGTGATTAGTTGTTTATTTCATTAAATGATTAACGAGGCTACATTGTTTCCCAAACGGGTGTCTAATTTGTGGGGGAAACAGCTGCAGAGGAGGAAGCTGGGTCTGACTCCTGCATCTGGGGTGGGGGTGGGGGTAAAGTTCCCTCCCTCCAGCTTTCAGGGGCCTTTGAGGATCTAGAAACAGCCCCATTCCCTTCTCCCACCCATTGGGCTCCTCAGCCCAGTGGTACAGCCTCCTCCCAGGAAATAAAACGTCTGGCAACTCAGACCTGCAGAGGAGACCACAATCTGTTCCCGGCGGTATTGGAAGTGTATTAAACTTTGGGGGTTCCCCCCAATGATTTATTTTCCTAATTATGTTTGCTTTAGGCGGATATTGAAATGCATTTGCATTCCCTGAGCATGGCAGGAGAGGGCAGTTGGGAGAAGAAAGAGGCCCAAACACTCTGCGCATTGGTGGCTATAGGCTTGAGTCTGCTTTGTATCAAACTGAAAAGGAGAAAAGAAGCCATGGCCAAAATCCCAAGTTGATGGTGTGGCAGGTCCCTGTGGGGGAGGGGTCAGTCCTCTGGGACCAGACTGAGAGCCACCTAGCTGGGCCCCAGCCCTCTCCAGCAGCCCCAATCCACGCCTCAGGGTGCTGGAGGAGGGTCCTGGAGTCAGCCCCTAACCTCAGTTCGGGTGCCCAGTACCCATGAAGCTGTCCCAGAATCTTTGAGATTAGCTGAGATGGACTGGGACAGGGTCCTGTAGGACAGGGAGGGAAAGGGGTGTCTGATGAGCCAGCAGTAGGTGGGATTTCCTTTCCTCTCAAGACTGGGCCCTGGCATAGGGAAGGAGAATCTGTTTTAAATGACACATCTCAGAGCCAAATCCCCCAGCCCCCATCACCTCATCCAGATACGCATCCATTCCAAAACCAAATCTGGTCACTTCATTCTCTGCTTGAAATCCCTGGTGCCTCCTCACATCCCCAGAATGAAGTTCTGGCTCCTTTGTGGGCCCTGAAGTGGCCTTGATCTACCTTCCCAGCCTTGTCTTCTGCCCTCCTCGCCATGGCAGCCCCAACCGTGCCACATTCCTTCTCATCTCCATGTGTCTGCACATGCTGTACCCTCTCCGCCCAGAGTGCCTTTCCTACCCCTTCCCTGCCTGGCAAACTGCTCTTCAACCCTCAGGACCTGGCTCAGAGGACTGGCTCCTGAAGCTGTACGGAGCTCCCGCAGACAAGGTACTGTCACACCTGGGATACCTCTCATTGGGCTGGCCTCCAGAGCACAGAAACTGGTCCTTTCAGAATCCAAGCCAGTGTCTGGCACACAGTTGGTATTCAGTACATACTTACTGAATGAACGAGGGAAGGATGGGCTGTGAAATAGGGGGGAACCCAGCAGATGGGAGGATAAGGTTTGTGTGCCCTCCCAGAGTGTGTCTGGAAGGACTGGCTGGGGCTGGGGGGGAGGGGATGGCCAGGGATGGTTCCTGGGGGAGAATGTCACCGAAAAGAGGCCAGTGGGACCAGAGCCAGGGAGGGAATACAGGACAATGTGAAACCAGACTCCCAAGAAAACAGACCAGTACTGTCTTTCCTGACAACAAGAGCTCTGGCCAGCCCCTCCACTGGCTTTCCCCCTCTGGGGGGGGGGGGGGGGCGGGGGCAGTGACCCTAACTCACGGCTGATGTTCCCTCCAAAATCATCAAGGAGCTCAGGATGGAAAGAAGGTGAGAGCCCCTGCCCTCACCTCCAAGGGACCCCAGAATCAAACCATTGTCTCCTTGAGTAATTTCACTGCACAGAAGGGTCAGCTTCTGTGCTGTGGAGGCTTTTGATACTCTCCCTACCCCGACAACTCCCAGGACACCAGCAGATTCCAAGCTGGGGGATGGAGATGGTGTGCAAGGGGCCTGGACCACTTCAGCAGGACCCCTCCCACACAAGCAGGTGGCCCCAGCTGGGCTGAGGAATGAATTGCACATCAGTCCACTTAAAAACCCCTAATGGCCTTAGGATTGTCTGGCTCATTAACTGAGATGAATATTCCCAAGACCTCTCACTCCCCCACCTCTGGCTCCTAAAAGGACACTGCTAATCTGACCCAAGGCTTTTTCCTCTGCTCCAACTATGGGCATAGATAAGAAAGTTCTTCCTGAAGTCTAACTTTCCCTCCTGCTGCTAGAGATTGATAGATTGGGTTTTTAGAAAGCAACAAAACTAAAGCCACAGCTGTTTTCCATGGACATGGGCTTTATTTGGGGACAGTTGCAGGAAGGGATTGAGGGAGCTAGGACTGTGGGTAGAAGGGGGAAGGACTCAACTTGCTTTTTAATTTAGTGCATGTTGCCTGGAGGTTAGGATGAGTGAGAACAGCTGTGGAAGGGAAAGGAGAGGACAAGGGAAGGTCACAGAATGGACACTTTCCTTAGGGAAGGAAGCCAGGGCCAGGATATGGGTACTGGGGGTGGGGAGGGAAGGCACCCTTCATATACTAAGACTCAAACCAAAGTCACTACTTGATGCCAGCTTCCTCCACCCCTGCCCCCCAGCTCCCAGCCCAGCTCCCTGTCCTGCTAGCTTCCTCAGCTTCCTGTGGAGAGGAGGGGGATGAGGATGTGGGGATGGTGGCCCCTTCTGCCTTCAGCTCTCCTGACCAGGAGAATCCCTCACTCGGCCTGTCCTGAAGTCCCTGCCAGAGTCAGGAGGTCAGGAACCAGGTGCAGAGGGGAACAATTGAGCCCTTTGCCACTGCTCCTTACACTCGGCCCCGCCCCAGCCCCTCACATGAGATTGCAGCTCTTCGCTCTATCCTTGTGTATCTCGCTCTCGGTCCCGGTCCCCCGGTCCGGCCGGCCTGCCAGCTGAGCGGATCTCTGCAGTCCACGGCGTGAGTCAGTACGACGAAGCTGCCTATGGCCACGGCCAAGGGAGGCCACTGTGGCCACGTGGAAGACATCCCTGACGCTGCGCTCAGAGGACCGGGAGGAGCACTCCACATAGGACACAGCCCCTACCTGCTTGGCCAACACGGTGCCCTGGAAGGATGGAGTGCATGGAGGAAGTTATGGGGCTTAGCCTGCAGCTCAGCAAGGGGCAAGGGAGGCTGAGGGCAGTGAGGGGTGGCATGGCGGGAGGGGGGGGGAGGTCAAGGGATCAGGTCATAGGTCAGAAGCCAGTACAAGGGATGAGCCAAGCAGGGTGTTTTCAAATCAGAGATAGAGAGGGGCAGAGGTGAGAGGTCTAGGCTGGGACTAGGTCAGAGGTCAAGTGTCCCACCTGTTCATGTGTAACGGGGATAAGCCTCTGCTTGGACAGCTCCCTCAGTGTGGCCAGGTCCGTGCGCATGTCCAGTTTACAGCCAACCAGCACAACCTTGGCATTGGGACAAAACTCTTGAGTCTCCCCTTGCCACTATTTGGGGGAAGAAAACAGTTATGGAAGGGTAGGTAGAGGCACACGGTGAACCCTGCTCCATGCCAGGAGAACACCCTTCCTCACATCATGCAGAAACCATGCACCCCTCCATCTGGACACCCCCGCGTGAGCAAGGAGGTAGGGATGGTGGCCTTTGGCTGAAAGTAGGATGCGGTGTAGGAGAAGGGGAGGGAGGAAAGGTCTGGGGAGGGGCTCTAGGGTCAGGGGCCCTGCTTCTACCTCAGTGGCCATGAAGGGTCTAGCAGTCTGAAACCTTCCCATCCCCGCCCCCTGTCCCAAATTTGTTCCTGGGAACAGACCAATCTGCCCTTCCTCCACCTGGAAACTAGGGCTGCTTTAGCTGACTTCTGTCCATTCAACGTGGGCTTTTCTCCTGGAAATAGAGGCCTCAAGAGGAGACCACAGGGCTCTTCTGAGCTCCCGGAGCAGCATTCCCATCCCCTCCAGCTGGGGCTCCCACACCCAAGGAGATGGGAAGGATGGATAAGGAATCCCTTGAGTACTTCTCCTTGTTTTCCTCTATCTCCCCCTAGATGCTGGATCCAGCTCTGAGGACTGACTTCCAGGAAGAAAGGGTGGGGGGTGAGCGGTGGATGGGTGAGGAGGATGGGGAAAGAGGAGAGCTTCACACACTCTCTAGTTGATGACCATGCCCCAGGCATCACTCCCTCCTCCAGGCCATGTTGTGTCAGAACCTTGGTTTCTGGTCCCCCTCAGTGTAGCCATCCTGCTTCCCCAGGCTCCCACCTTCTTGAGGACACTGTCCAATGTTTCTGGTCGGCTAATGTCGAAGCAGATGAGCACAGCATCTGAATCAGGATAGGCCAGAGGCCGGACGTTATCATAGTAAGAAGAACCTGAGAGAAGACAGGGAGGGAGGGGACAGACAGGGTCCTGTGTGGGTGGGAGGCCTGGAAGGGAATGGGAGACCTTACCAATCCTGACCAGGGGACGCTAGGGGCAGAGGATGGAAGAGAGCAGGTATTGGAACCCATCAAGGAGTCTGGGTTTCTTCAAGGAGGGGCGTTGGCAGCGGGAGGTTAGATGGCAGAGAACAGCTCTCCACTTCCCTAGGGGTTTCTTTAAAAGTAATCATTCTTAATCTTTTCTGAGTCTTTGAGAAGCTCATGAAATCTCTCCACATTCTCAAAATGTTGCATGTGCTTTCTGAGCTTTGACTGACGTCTTCTACAGCCCTCCCCAGGGGAGCTGAGTAAAAATAAAAACCTCCTCCTTTTTTTGGAGGAGGGGGAGGGGCAGGGGCAGAGCTCTCGCGCAGGCTTGGGACAGCTCAGATTTCTATACTTCTGTCTATAGAAGCAGCTCCTCACTCCCCGAAGAAATCCTAAATGCCTTTCCTAAATCCAGCCCTTCCTCCTAAGGAACATGTTCCAAAATAAATCCATTCCTCACAACTTTCCCAGGTAGGCAGAATCCAGCTGAGAAGATCAGATACGGGGCTTTCTCCCTCCATCAGGACAAGGTTTCTATGTGTCTCTGCAAACTCTACCTCAGTTTCTCTTGCTTTAAGTAGGAAATTGATTTTCCTTCCTTCTAAGATTGGATGGATGGGCTGGGCATACCTGGAGCCTAAGGGTCTAGCCAAGGGATGGGTGAGGGTAGGGGCCTTGGAAGTCAGGGTGACCCCAGGGACTTGGCTACCTGAAGTGTCCCACATGTTGAGCTCAATGCGGCGCTTGTCGATCTCAAAGCTCGCGGTGTAGTTCTCAAACACGGTGGGGACATAACTCTGCAGACAGGGATGGGTCAAGATGAGATCCTCCAGTCTTCATCCCAGACAAATGCCCTCCTCACTCCCACACACCGTCCAGCCCGGCCCCTGGACACAAGTTGGTCTGGTGTTGGGCAAAGGGGAGATCCCGGGAGCGGCTGCCTCAGCGGAATGTGTGCTAGGCTCCCAGACCCTCTCCCGGTCCCTTCGGCCCCGAGTTCTTCCTCTCTCCAATGCCCAGGACCCCCGACATTCCCCTAGCGTCCCCTCCTGGATCCTCTGGTTCTCCGAAGCCCCATTCATCTCTCCCTGCTCCCCAGTTCCTCCCACCCCAATCCTCTGCAGTCCTTCCAGAGTCCCCAGCGCCTCCCTTGGTCCGCGGTCCTCCGAGCCCCTCTCTCTCGACCCTGGTTACCCTGGCACCCATTTCCGTCCGTCCCTAGGGCCCTAGTCACCCACCCCCGCGGCCTCAGCGCCCTCCTCCCTAGACGCGGGTCCCTCACCCCGGGGTAGGCGTCCTTGGCGAACACCTGCAGCAGCGCCGTCTTGCCGCACTCCGCGTCCCCCACCACCACGATCTTGCAGCGGCCGCTCTGCCCCTCCATAGTCCCGGCTACGCGCCGGCCCCCTGCGCAGCCCCCCTCCGGGGCCCCGCTGCCGCCTCCCCCGCCGCTGCAGCTGCAGCCGCTCGGGCCGCCGACACCGGCATCTCGCGGGCCCGCGCCGAGCCCCCGCCCGGGGCCGCGGCCCCCCCCTCTGCCCCGCCCCCAGCCCGACGGCCGCGCCTCCGGCCCCGCCTCCCGCCAGCGCAGCCGGAGGGGGCGGGGCCCAGAGGAGCCGGGCGGGGCCCGGGGAATGCCAGGGCTGGGAGCCGGGTTCCAGCGCTCGGGTGTGATATGAGGGACCCCTGTGGGTTTGGGGCAGGGCGAGTCGGGCTTATTTGACTGTTTTGACTGCTTTGGGGATGGGCGCGGGGCAGAGTTTGAGCGAAGTTCTGAGGGGTAGGGTGAAAGCTGCAAACGCGCGAGGCTCGGGCCTTCTGCGTGCCCACGCGTGCACGCCGGTGTGCTAGTGCGGACACGCGCGGGGGCAGCCATCCACTTCCTGAACAGGAGGGGGGCGCGAGATGGTAGGAGAAGGAGGGAGTCTTTTTGGTTTGGTCTCGCCCCCCACCCCTCCACTCTCACGTCCCGGCAGGGAGTCTTGGGGATAGGAGGGTATGGACTTCAACACACCCACCCGGACAGTGGTGACATCATGGCTTCCAGTCCCCATGGCAACGACCGGCCTAGTCTGGGGCTGGGGTGGCTTAACGGAGGGCTTGGACTAGGAGGCAAGTGTGGACTGAGTTTCTCCAGCCTGGCTCAGGGTGGAAAGTTTTGGGGTAGCTGCGTCCTCTGGTGGATACTTCGGGGAGACAGAGATGGGGAGGAAGAGGAAAATAAAACTGCCCAGAATGACAGCCCTGCTGGAGCCAGAGACAAGCCCTAAAGTCATTTAAGGCTTGATCCAGAGTCTAATGATTACTACACAACTGTTTTTGCATTTGCATGGCATCTTTTACCTTTTAAAGGCGCTTTGTTTTACATCGGTTATACTCGATTTAATTTTATCTTTTAGAGCGAGCAATATCACCATTTTACAGAAGGGAAAGTTGAGGCACAGAGCTTTAACAATCGGATGGAAAGTTTTAAAGACTCGGTCTCCCTGCTCCAAGTTGCCACTGCAAGACCACACGAATGGGTTACATATGGGTAGAGTCAGAGCCTGAGGAACAACTTAGTTGGGTTCTAGTCCACAGGTGGCTGGCTCCCCAAATCTAATGTAAACTGAGGTTTGGGGATCGTTCTTCAGATTGTCCTTTTACATATTGTTTAACTTGCGTAAGGTTTATGATGAATAAATAAGCAAATTAAGCAGCAGTCTGAATGACCTTAAGAATGCCCTCTCCAGTGTCTGTCTCCAGATGTTCCAGGTCTTCACTTTTCGCGCTCCTACAACACCCGCGCTGTGGCCCTTTAAGTCGGAGCGCGAGGCCCCGCCCCCGGCCCGGCGCCCCTCCCCTCCCGCTCGGAGTCCACCGCCGCAGCTTCCCCCGACGCGCGCCCCGCCCTCCCCAGCTGTGCACCCTCGGTCCAGCTGCGCGCACGTCGGGAGTCCCAGACATGTCCGCGGAGAGAGAGGTAGCCGAGGCGGCCACCGTGGTGGCGGCGGCCGAAGCAGGGGCCGGAGAAGACGCCTCTTCTCAGCCCCCGAAAGCTGAGACAGCTGGCGACGCCCAGCCACCCGCGGCTTCCGAGGGGGCCGCCGCCGCGTCGCCGCCGCAGCTCCGCTGCCTGGTGCTCACGGGTTTCGGCGGCTACGACAAGGTGAAGCTGCAGAGCCGGCCGGCCGTGCCCCCGGCCCCCGGCCCCGGCCAGGTGACGCTGCGCGTCCGGGCTTGCGGGCTCAACTTTGCCGACCTTATGGCCCGGCAGGGGCTGTACGACAGGCTGCCGCCGCTGCCCCTCACTCCCGGCATGGAGGGCGCCGGCGTCGTGGTCGCAGTGGGTGAGGGAGTCAACGACCGCAAGGTGAGCGGGCCACGGCAGGGCAGGGAGAGGCTGCCCAGGCCTTGGGGCAGTGGAGCTCGAGTGGGCGGGGGCCGGGGGTGTGGCAGGGCGGGGGAAACTGGCACTGATTCAGATAGAAGGGCATGGAAGGCTTAGGAAGGGAGCCTGTGTTCCGAGGGCCCTGGAGAACTGGGTGGATATTGGGGGGTAGGGAGTGAAGATGGAGTTACCGCCCCCTCCTCAACCATTTCAATTGCGGCCGCCGCCCAGAAGCGGCGGCCGTGGCTGTGTATTGGGGTGGTGGGGGGGAACACAATAAGGCACCCACGCGCATGCGCACAATGACCTTGCCACCACCCCCTCTTCGCCCCCCTCCCCCCGCTTAAAACCACACCTGTACCCTGGCCCACCAAACACTGCCTGGGTAATTGTGGTCTGTGACCCTGAGTACCGATTAGCGCCTCTTTCCCCGAGGGAGCTTAAGGAGCTATGTTGTCAGGGTTGGGCGGGGACGTATGACCCTGCCAGAGCCCCAGTCACATGCAGCCCCGTGGTCTGTGGGGGTGTGAGGAGGCCCCTCCCAGAGCACGGCCAAAGAGATGAGGCACGCCCATCATGGAGGAGAGGGAGCTTGCCACTCGCCCTCCTGCCGGCCTCACGCTGCCCCTCTGCTCTTGGGGTTGGCGGGACGAGATTTGGTCTCTGGATCATTGTCTTAGGCTCTCTGTATCCCGTGACTTCAATATCTCCTCCTCCAGTGACTCAGCCAGAGGGTCACGACCCTAGGCTACCCTTGGGAACGTCGGAGGGAGGACAGAGAACACCCCTCCGCCTTCCTCGAGGAGGACCCTCACTTCGGAAACCCCAGCGGTGTCCATTTGGACTGGGGGGGGGGGGGGGTGGTATCGGGAGCAGGTTGGCCCAGCTCTGCCGGTCTGTTTCTCTTTTTGTTTATCATTAATCTTGGCCACAGACCCGGACACCAGAGAGAGAGTTCCAAATGAGCAACTTTTTGAGAGACTTGGGGTGAAGCCTTTGCACGTCGTTTGTTTGGGGGTTTCATTTTAAATCAGCCCCCTGCAAGACAGGCCCCTCAGATGCAGCCATCCTCTTCGACCTGCTAGTCCCAGATCCCAGAGCTGGAATTCTTGGATTTATTGTGTATGCAAACATCTCCTCCTTAAAGGACTTCTCCCTCAATTCAGCTCTGGCCCCACCCTTTCCACTGACTTCTTAGTAATTCTTGAGAAGATACTAAGGAATTTTGTGTGTGTGTTGGAGCGGGGCGGGGGGGGGAGTTGTAGTTCATGTTTGAAGGCCACCCACCTAACCTCCCTCCCCACACTTTCCGCTTAGTAAATACAGGATATCCTGTCCAGGGCAAGAACCTGATGTAAGAGGCTGGATTCTGTGGGGAGAGCCCTCCCTCCCTCCTGATGTCTGGACTGGGGAGAGGTTCATGGCTGTGCCCTGTGATGGGCGAGGGGTGGGTATTAGCCTGGATAAGTGAGCCTTGTCCTGAGTCAGATCATGACGGGTCCGGACTGGTCACGACCCAGGCTGACCACACTGCACTTTCCAGCACTCATGGGCCATTTCCGAGTCTACTGGTCCTGAGGTCCTAGGGTGGGATGTTTCCATTCCCCAGACCTCATCTCAGGCCAGTGCTTGCAAGGAAAGATCCCAACCTGCATCCTCTTTGTCAATGGAGTGTGGGGACATGAAAAAGGGTGTGTGTGGGAGTCCCATCCCCTCTTCCCATGCATCCCAAGTCTCCTTAATATACAGAATTCCCATCATTCCTGGCAGAGACAAAGACAGACTCGGATTGTCCTGGAATAGCACTCACACTTCCGTCTCCATGGGCTTCAGAGAGTGAGGAGAGGCCTTCCTTTCTCCTGAGATTGCCACCTTTCCTCTGCTCTCCTCTTGACTCCAGATGCTAAGCTGGAGGGAAAGATTCTGCTTTCTTTGCCCCCTTTCCCTCCTGTAATGAGGCTCTTGTGCAGGTGGCTGAGAGAGTGGGGGAAAAATGCTTCTTCCTGGTGGATAGGGTTGTGTAGCTGTCCTTGCCCATCACCTCTCCCCCTGACTCTGGGTGAAGGTGTTTTCTGGGCCCCCAGTACTGGCTCAGGAGGTGATTGCTCCCAGCCCTAGCCGCTCAGAGATCTTTAGTGGCACTTTATCATTCTTATTATTTAATACTACGAACTGCTTCCAGACACCGGGCTAAAAATTACCAAATGATTTTTTTGCCACTTACTCATCATAACTACCCTATTTTACAGACAGGAAAACTGGGGCTCAAAAAGGTTAAATAGTTCTTATTTGCCCAAGGTCACACTGTTCAGTAAACAGCAGAGCCCATCTTTCTTTAACCAAAACAGTTTGATCTCTTTAACAATACTTCATGCTGCCCTAACTGTAAGCTTGTGGCATTCAGGGATCTTACACAATAGTGAAGTATAAGATCTGTAAAGTAGAGATAAGGACAGTCTCTACCTCAAAGAGCGGGTAAGGATTAATTGAGCGTTTATATATAATAGACTTATAGCACTTAGGGGCACCTGGGTGGCTCAGTCCATTAAGTGTCCAAGTTTGGCTCAGGTCATGATCTCACGGTTCACGAGTTCGAGCCTCACATCAGGCTCTGTGCTGACAGCTCAGAGCCTGGAGCCTGCTTCATATTTTATGTCTCCCTCTCTCAGTGCCCCTCCCCCACTCACATTCGATTTCTCTCTCTAAAATAAACATTAAAAAAATTATAATAGACCTACAGCACTTATAATAGGACCTGGCCCTTAGTAAGCACTCAGTAAAGGTAAGTTAGTATTGTTTTTGATGGTATTATTGTTATTACTATTACCATGACTACTGTGACTGCTTCTATCTCTACTTCATTGCCAGGAAGAGGGCCTTGTACATAGCAGGTGATAAATCACCAATGGGTGAATGAGCAAGGGACTGAATGCTGCTCTTCTTCCATTCTTCAAGGTGGGGGACCGGGTGATGGTGTTGAGCCGGTCAGGCATGTGGCAGGAGGAGGTGACCGTGCCCTCAGCCCAGACCTTCCAGATGCCTGAGGCCATGACCTTTGAGGAAGCCGCTGCCTTGCTGGTCAATTACATCACAGCCTACATGGTCCTCTTTGACTTCGGCAACCTACGGCCTGGCCACAGCGTCTTGGTACACATGGCTGCAGGTGACAGGCCCCCTCCCTTTATGCCCCCCTCCTTACCCCACCCTGATTTCCTTCGGGCCCCTTCCCTGCAGCCTGTCTGGACGGTTGTCATGGCAACACCAGGCTGCCTCGGCCTATGGCTCCCAGAGGCCTCTGCAGTATTGTTGCCGTGGTAACATTCAGGCACCAGGTCCAGCCTGGTGTGCTATCCATAGCAACGTGCCCTCACCCGGCACCCCCTCCTTTGCCAGCTACCCTTCCCCCCAGTTCTCAATCATGGAAATTGGACATGGTTATGAGGAGAGAAAGCCTCAAAATGGGCCCAGGCAAAATGAAGGTGATGAACGGAGTCCTTGAGAGGCAAGAATGGAGAGCGGTGGCGGGGTGACTCCACATCCCCTCCTTATGAAAGTGTCTTGCTGCAGGGGGTGTGGGTATGGCCGCCGTGCAGCTGTGTCGCACAGTGGAGAATGTGACGGTGTTCGGAACGGCTTCGGCCAGCAAGCACGAGGTGCTGAAGGAGAACGGGGTCACACACCCCATCGACTACCATACGACTGACTATGTGGATGAGATCAAGAAGGTCTCCCCCAAAGGTGGGATCGGGGTATGGGTATGGGCAGGGGCAGGATGGCACAGGACAGGGATGGGACACTCCAGATCTGTGGATCCTAATGCTGCCTCTGGGCCCCCCTACTCTGTGACAGGAGTGGATATCGTCATGGACCCTCTGGGTGGGTCAGATACTGCCAAGGGCTACAACCTCCTCAAACCCATGGGCAAAGTGGTCATCTATGGTGAGTTAGTAGGCTGGGGATGGAGGGGGGAAGCAGGGTGGGTCTGAAGGGTAGGATGCAGGGGCCCAGGGACTCCAGTGCTCGAGGGAGCATCGGGTTAGGACTGGCCTGGGTGATGCATTCAGATTGCTACCTCTGGTGGGGGGGCAGCTACTCTCATTCTCTTTCACTACTGTTCCTGTGAGTCACAGTGCATTCTGTGTTCTCTCTGTGCTCCTGTTTGGGGATTTTTCCAGATGCAAAATCAATCAGCCTGCCTTCCTTTGTCCTACCTTCCTGGGTTTCTTGGTCAGGCTGCATTTTCATTTGCAAAACGATTTCACACATGGGGCACCTGGGTGGCTTAGTTGGTTAAGCATCTGACTTCGGCTCAGGTCATGATCTCACAGCTCATGAGTTCGAGCCCCACATTAGGCTCTGTGCTGACAGGTCAGAGCCCGGAGCCTGCTTCGGATTCTGTGTCTCCCTCTCTCTCTGCCCCTCCCCCGCTCACACTCTTTTTGTCTTTCTCAAAAATAGATTAAAAAAAGAAAGAAAAACTATTTCACACACACAAAATCAACAAGTGAATAAAGATTCAGGCAATTTTTGAGTCAGCTGGAGTCCATTTGGGCCTGGCAGCCAGCAGGTGGGGGATTATCCTGTCACTTCCTGGCACTGCTGTGGATGATTGTAAGAGGCCCAGAGGGGGTGGATGAGCATGGATTTGGACAGGGATGTGCCCAGCACCTGGATTCACGGGCCGCGTCTCCTCATCCCTCAGGAATGGCCAACCTGCTGACGGGCCCCAAGCGGAACCTGATGGCCCTGGCGCGCACATGGTGGAACCAGTTCAGTGTGACTGCGCTGCAGCTGCTGCCGACCAACCGCGCTGTGTGTGGCTTCCACTTGGGCTACCTGGAGGGTGAGGTGGGGCTAGTCAGTGGTGTGGTGGCCCGCCTCCTGGCTCTGTACAACCAGGGCCGCATCAAACCCCACATTGACTCCGTGTGGCCCTTTGAGAAGGTGAGTGTGATGGCTATGCAGGGAGGGCCGGAGGAGGGCCCCTGCAGGCTGGGCTCCCAGGGGTAGGATTCCTGGGAAGAGGAGGGCTGACCCCTTTAGGCTGGCTCTCTAGAGGGGCCGGATGGCACCGGGTCTTGTCTTCCTCTCCAGGTGGCGGATGCCATGAGGCAGATGCAGGAGAAGAAGAATGTGGGCAAAGTCCTCCTGGTGCCTGGACCAGAGAAGGAGAACTAGGGCCGGGGCTGGCAGACCCTCGGGACCTGGGAAGAGAGAAGCTAGGGAGCCACGTTGTGTTGGTCACCAGACTCTCTTACATTTCATCCTCCTCATAATGCTCTGCCCACTCGCCCCCGAAGGTCTCCGTGGTGATGACCTCTCCCCTGCCCTGTTCTTTCTCCTTAGGCAGGGCCCCCTCCCCCCTTCCTGCCCTCCGAAGAGGTTGGGAAGTGACCACTTGGATGTCTGGGCCCTGCCAAGGGGACAGGGAGGGTCAGAGGGAGGCCGGCTGCTTCCTGCCCCCACCCTTTCCCTGGGCCTGCTGTGCTGCTTTTGTGCCAAGGTTAGCCAGTCCTTTTCCGTCCAGTTCTGTGTGCTTCCACCTCTGCCTCATCTCCCCTCCTGCCCCTGCCCCACACTCCCCTCCCCAAAGAATCAAAATGTCAGCTCAGGATATGGGGCCAATTTGTGTGAATCCAGCATGTCCCTGTCTCGCCCTCCTGTCCCTTCAGCCCAGGCCAACTGGCGCCCACCTCTGAACTCTGTTGCCTCGTTGCATGGCCTTGTCCTCTGGTCCCCGTCTCCTTGAGCACAGCTGGGTTTCTTCCACCTCCAGGTTTTCTGCCACTCTTAACCAAGGTTGCCTCTTACAACAAGGGTGGGAATCTGACCTGCTTCCCTAGGTCACGACTCTGTGGGAGGGACACAGAGCCCCCTCCTCCTCCCCATCCTTCACTGAGTTCTAGTGGATTTGTTCTCAGTGCCTTAGCAACGGAAAACCTGTGCTTGCGTGTGTGGGTGGGTGGGGGGTCCCTGTCTCACACCTCCTCCTCCACCCCTGAACTCCCCAGTGCCTTCCTCGTTCTGGTGGAGGTGGGCTTTTGCTGTCCCACAACACTGCCAAAAATCTGTGTGTGTGCCAGTGGGGGCAGGGGGCAGCCCCTAGCCTCCTGGGGTCTGTGCCGTGTCCCGTCTCTGGGGCTGTCATTTCTCTCTGGGTGGTTGAGGAGAAAAAGGCAGGGTGGCGTTCTCAGCCTTGCAGATAAGTGTGGCATTTACCAGCCAGAGCTCTGAGAGGCAATGCCATCTGTTTCTTGTTCTGGGACCAAAGTAAAAATCGAAGCACATTTCTTGTGTAGTCAAGGGAGGCCCACTGCCTTCTCAGAGCAGGAGGGCAGCTTTTCAAACTCAGCCCCAAACTTTGTTTACATGGGTGGGGAGATGGAACAGGGGAATAAGGAGGGGGGTGGTTAGGACCTGGGCCACCGGAACCAAAGTGGGGACTTCCTGGCGCAGGGGTACAACTCCCTCTGCTCTCTGATACGGAATTAGGGAGGGTTACTGCCCAGCTATTGCCAATGGGAGGTGGGGGGAGGGGCTCAGCCTCTTCAGTGTCTAAATGAGGCCTAAACGTGTGAAGGGCGATTTCTGCTTTTGTGTACCCCACCCCGTTACTGTTACCGAAGCTGCCTTTGTGTTGTGTCAATAAAAAGCCAAACCCTGGGTCCTCGATGTTGCCTCCGAGAGTGGAGGGGAAGGTGGGCTCCTGGAAGGTGAGGGTTCCTCCTTCTGTGCTCACATCAAGTTTCCTTTCAGGAAATGAAATGAGAAGAGGGTCACGCCACTTTTATTGTTCTTGGGCAGCATTTCATAAGCCATAATCCCTGCCGCTGTTGACCAGCACGATCTCTTGCACCTGTGCGCCCAAATCCAGCCTGGTTTGAGAGGCTTGGCAGGGGTGCGGGGGAGGGGATGAGAAGGGCAGGCTCTTAGCCTGACGTGGTGGTGAAGACCGCCAGGCCCCGCTGTCCTGGGGGCACAACTGTTAGGGCCTCCACCTCCCCACCTCCACGGGAGGGCTTCTGGAAGTGGATCTCCAGGATGTCCTGAAGCTCTGGGCCATCCAGGACGTCAGGAATGTTGAGCACCAGCACTGACTGGGGCACTGGCCGGAACACGATCTGGAAAAGGAGCCAGGAGATGGGCCTGGTTCATGAGAGTCAGGGACTGGAGGTAGGCAGTGCCCCTGGGGGTCTGGGAAGGGCCGGGAGGCCTGAGAGGCTGACTGGCAATGGGGAGGGCAGTGGAGTCTGGGGACTCTGATCCTTTCTTGGGCAAGTTTCTGCCAGGCAGACAGGTTCCTGGCCCAGCCACCAATTCACCTTCCCACTTACCTCAGCCTTCTGGATCTCCCCACTTAGGAAGGGAGAGATTCTCAAAGGGAAGCTTTTCGTGCCCAGTGGCACTGTAAACTGGCCAGCCTGGCACAGGTGCTGGGCCACTGTGGGGACAGAGAGGGATGGACCTCTAGCATCAGGGCTTTTCTCCCCCGTGGCCGGATGCATCAGCCCCAATCTTGTCGGCAAGACCCTTACCTGCATCCTTAGTGAAACTCAGCACGACACCACTTTGCAGCAGCTTCCGACTCTCCACATCGCCACCCCCATTCCTGGACTTGCCAAAGAAGATCTCCAGCTTGTCCAGCAGCTCCTCCTCACTCAGCCTGAGCCCTGCAGGAAACCCACTGACCAGCATACTCCTCCTGCTTATCTGTGTGGACACCTAGGGACAGACAGGAGGGAGAGGTACAGCCCCACTCATCCCCTGTGCCCAAGTGCATGGCACCCCCTGCATGTCCCAGGACGCTGCAGTCCTATCACCTGGATGGTCGTCACCACGGGCAGCTCCAAGGACTGGACTTGCACCCGCAGCCGGCACTCATCGATGTCGATCTTATGCTCCTTTTGTTGCAGCACCCTCTCGGCCACTGGGTCGGGGGAGCAGGGTCAGTACTGGGAAGCCTCCCAGCCTCCCTCCCAGGGCCTCTGTGAGAGCTCACCCTTGGGATCGTCGAAGGTGACCAGAGCAGAGCCTCCAGGCAGAGGGTAGCAGATCCGTAGTTTGGAAACCAAAGGCTTGGACCCTTCTGTGCCCTGCTGAGTGTGTCCTCGGAACACCAGGGGGACCAAGGGCACCGGGAATGGGACCTGGAGGTGGGGGAGGGGAGGCTGATGCAGCCTTGAAGGGTGGGAGAGGCCCCACCATCCCTAGAAGGAAAGTGTTCCATGGAATTGAGGCCGGGGATGAGCACACTTATTGAAAGGAGAGCTGGATAAAAGGGTGGATGAAGGTAGGTCAAGCCTGTAGGAGCACTTTCCACACAAGATGTTACTTTGTCCTCACAAGCCTGCAAGTTTGGTAGCTCTGCGTCACAGATGAGAAAACAGATCCAGAGATTTCAAGTGCCATACTGGAGGTCATGCAGTGAGGAAGTGGCAGAGCCAGGAGAGAAACTGGTTCTTTCTACCACACCACACCCCTCTCCCAGCTTACCTGGTCGTGGTGAGGGAAGTCCCCAAATTCCCTCCTCCGCTGCTGCAGCTGCTGCAGCCTCCTCTTTAGTCTGGCCTGCTCCTCCCGAAGGGCATGGAGAGCCTATTGGGGTGGGGGAGACGACCAGACTTCCATCTGCCTTCCCAGAGAATGAGCCCAGGGGAAAGGGACCCGATCCTGGACTCTCCCACAGCAGAGCTGATGCTCAGCTCCGGAACAGCCCAACCCCTTTCCCCTGTCCTGGGGTTGGCCCTGGCCCACTCTCCTCAGGATTTGGTTGGCCTCATCTCAGCTGGGGGAGGGGGACAAGCGGAGGAGCCCTTGCAGCAGCCACAGCTGTGTTGTTACAGGACAGCTTGCATTTAACAGACACCGAGCTCCTGCTGTGCGGTGCTGGGCACTGACACAGGGCAAGGGGGGGGGAGAAGAGGCTAGCCCTCGGGTCTGTACAAAACACCACCCAAGACAGTGTACCCTCACATGACAGACTGTGGAGGACATCAGGAGTATGGAGGAGGGACAGTCCCATAGGGCTTAACATAACTAGGGAGGCCTCTGGGAGGAGTGGGGGCTTAGAGTGGCAAAATGTCATAGTATTCACTAACTTTTTTTTT
Source organism: Puma concolor (assembly GCF_028749965.1). Taxonomy (NCBI): domain Eukaryota; kingdom Metazoa; phylum Chordata; class Mammalia; order Carnivora; family Felidae; genus Puma; species Puma concolor. Next base: position 43,144,980 of record NC_141680.1, on the reverse strand, counting down.
TTAATGTTCATTTGTTTTTGAGAGAGCGAGCTTGCATGCACTTGCATGCACACATGAACGGGGGAGGGGGAGAGAAAGACAGAGAGAGAGAGAGAGAGAGAGAGAGAGAATCCAAAGCAGGCTCCACACTGTCAGTGCAAAGTCTGACATGATGCTCGAGCCCACAAACTGTGAGATCATTACTGGAGCTGGAGTTGGATGCTCAACTGACTGAGCCACCCCAGGTGCCCCAGCTAATGTTTATTGAGCACTTACTATATGTCAGGCACTATGCTAAGCTTTAATTAAAAAAAATTTTTTTGAGAGCACGCAGGAGTGGGAAGAGAGACAGAAATCTCAAGCAGGCCTCATGCTCAGCATAGAGCCCAATGTGGGGCTCGATCCTATGACCCTGGGATCATAACCTGAGTCGAAATCAAGAGTCAGATGCTCAACCAATTGAGCCATGCAGGCACCCTGTGCTAAGCGTTTTATGGCTTTTATATGGCTCAATTCTTGAAACAACACTGTGAAATAAGTTCCCTCTTACCCTTATTTTATAGATGAGGAAACTGAAGCTCAGAGAGGTTAAGTGACTTGCTTGAAGTCATTCAGCCCTATGCAGTCTGACTCCAGACTGCTAATCTGTGCTTTACAGTGAAGAAATCAAGCCCAGAGTGGGGGAACAATTTACCCCACATCTCCTAGCTTGTCCCTTGACTGCCATTCTTTCCACTGCAGCAAGCAGCCTTTCAGGCTGGGTGTGATTTGGAGCAAGTCCAGAGACAGAGAGTGACAACATGGGCAGGGGAATGACACCAGGGATACGAATAAATGCACCTTTGTTTGTGGGATGAAGTAGATGTTAGCTGGCAGAGTTCACTCTGTGGTTGGGAAGCCTGATAAATAAGGTCAGCTCAGAGAAGTGTGAGCTCACTGGGGAAGGCGGGACTCTGTCCTAGTCATCTCTGTATCCCCAGTGTTCAGCAGAGTTCCTGGCACAAAACAGGCATTCAGTAAATGTGTGTTGAATGAATGAATGAATGAATGAAGTGAATTAATGACAGAATGGGAATATATTACAGAGGGCATTGAATTATTCAGTGTGAGTTCACTCTATTTTAAACAGACAAAAACTACGGTTTGACCAAATAATGCTGGTTTATGAGTAGTGAGAAAGGTACCTAGTTCTTTATATGCCTACAAACAAGGTGTCTTTAAGGGCCAGTTAGATGACATCGGTGAGTCCAGGGAGCCAGTGTAGACCATAGGGAGTGCTAGGGACTCACGAACTGGAGAGAGCATGTCCCTGCTAAAGTGGCAACTTCTTCTCAGCTCCAACCAAGATTTTCTTTTCTTTTCTAAGTTATTTATTTATTTTGAGAGCAAAGCATGTGCAGGAAGGGGGAAGGGCAGAGAGAAAGAGAGAGAAAATCCGAAGCAGGCTCTGCAAAAGCAGTGTGGAGCCCAATGTGGGGCTCAAACCCACAAACCATGAGATCATGACCTGAGCTGAAACCAAGAGTCAGACACTTAACCAACTGAACCACCCAGGCACCCCATCCAACCAAGATTTTCTCACATGGGAATGTGGTTCCTGTATCCCATTTCTTCTTTTTCTTTCTTTTTTTTTTTTAAAGTAAGCTCTATGCCCAACATGGGGCTTGAACTCATGACCCCAAGATCAAGAGTCATGTGCTGTACCAACTGAGCTGCCAGGTGCCCCATATATTCCCGTTTAAAAAAATATCTATATATATTTATTTATGTGGGGGGAGAGTACAAGCAGAAGAGGGGCAGAGAGAGGGGGACAGAGAATCTGAAGCAGGCTCTGTGCAGTAAGCCCAGTGTGGGACTGGAACTTACGAACACCAGATCATGACCTGAGCCGAAGTCGGACACTCAACTGACTGAACCACCAAGGTGCCCCTCCCCATATCTTCCCATTTTTAAGGGAAATAAAAATCTGAATTTTTATTTGAAAGAGATAATTAAATTTAAAAATATATGAAAAAAGGGGCGCCTGGGTGGCGCAGTCGGTTAAGCGTCCGACTTCAGCTCAGCTCAGGTCACGATCTTGTGGTCCGTGAGTTCGAGCCCCGCGTCGGGCTCTGGGCTGATGGCTCAGAGCCTGGAGCCTGTTTCCGATTCTGTGTCTCCCTCTCTCTCTGCCCCTCCCCCGTTCATGCTCTGTCTCTCTCTGTCTCAAAAATAAATAAACGTTAAAAAAAAAAAATTTAAAAATATATGAAAAAGTAAATTAAAAAAAATGAAATTCATTTTAAGATGTTTTGAACTAGATTCAGTCCTAAGTTCATTCTCTTTTTACTTCTGCTTTAAATCTTGATCTAAATATACATAATTGTTTGAAAATCTAGTAATTAGCAATGCTATTTAATAAAATAACTTTTAGTGGCACCTGGGTGGCTCAGTTGTTTAAGTGTCCAACTCTGGGTTTTGGCTCAAGTTATGACCTCACGGTTTTGTGGATTCAAGCTCCACATTGGTCTCCGCAGTGACAATACAGAGCCTGCTTGGGATTCTCTCTCTTCCTCTCTCTCTCTCTCTCTCTCTCTCTCTCTCTGTCCCTCCCCCACTTCTGCTATCTCTCACTCTCTAAATAAAATAAACAAACAAAATTTAAAAATAAAGATAAAATAAAATAATAAAACAAAATAAAATAAAATAAAATAGCTTTAAAAAAGGGCACCAGGGTGGATCAGTCATTTAAGCATCCGACTCTTGATCTTGGCTCAGGTCATGATCTTGCGGTTTATAAGTTTGAGCCTCACATCAGGCTTTGCTCTGATGTGACACAGAATCTGAATCTGAGCTGTGAGCACAGAGTGTGATGTGGGGCTCAAACCCATGAGCCATGAAGTCAGATGCTTAACTTACTGAGCCACCCAGGTGCCCCACTATAGAGTTTTTTTTTCCGTTTATTTATTTTTGGGACAGAGAGAGACAGAGCATGAATGGGGGAGGGGCAGAGAGAGAGGGAGACACAGAATCGGAAACAGGCTCCAGGCTCTGAGCCATCAGCCCAGAGCCTGACGCAGGGCTCGAACCCACAGGCCGCAAGATCGTGACCTGGCTGAAGTCGGACGCTCAACCGACTGCGCCACCCAGGCGCCCCTATAGTTTTTTTTAATGTTTATTTTGAGCAAGCGAGCGAGAGAGAGTGTGGGTGCATGAGCAGGGGAGGGGCAGAGAGAGAGAGAGGGAGAGAATCCCAAGCAGGCTCCATGCTGTCAGTGCAGAGGCCCACTTGGGGCTTGATCCCATGAACTGTGAGACCATGACTTGAGCTGAAATCAAGAGTCAGACACTTAACTGACTGAGCCATCCACACGCCCCTAAATATAGAGTTTTTAAAAGAACCATTGGAGCAGGGGAGTTCAGATCTAATATAAGTAGGGGATGGAGAACTAGTGAAGATTTCTGAGGGGGTGAGGTGGTGGACATGGTGTTTAAGAGAGCAACTTGGCAGCCACGGCACGATGAGCTGGAGCAGCGGGAACTGGGGAGGGACACTCTGAGGTTCTAATTCCTCCTGACATGACAGAAGCTGAGCTGGACCTCTGGCAATGGGCATGCACGGGTGAGCACATTTCAGGAAGCAGGCCTCCAGACTCTGTGGATGTTTATATTAAGGAGACAGAGAGGACAAACTGGAGAGACAATGCCAAGGTTGTAGACTTGGGTGTCAAGAATTTGGTAGAATCCACTGACCCAGCAGGCAAGTGGTTATTGGGGGCCTGCCAGGTGCTGGGCACGGTTGGACTCCGTCTCATTTTAAGTATCACAGAACTGCCTCCTGTCTCCAAGTTCCAACTGGAACTTCTCTCTTATAGGACCCTCTTAAGGACACCACAAGCTGACTGTAGTCACTTACATGAATTCAACTATACATGCTATTGTTTGCGTGACATGATAACATGGTCTTCTAAATGTAAGCCAATGTACATCTGGTGCTTAACCGAAAAAAACTGCAATCCATTCCACATTGAGCTCATTGAGAGACTGTAAATTCTGGATACTGTAGGGGTGAGTTAATGATTTAAGATTAATTTTGACTACCTACATTCTTCTGCCTTACTTGCGAAATTTACAACCTAACCACCCCATAAGATAAAATCTCCTGCTGTTTATGTTCATCATAGGGTATTGGGAGGCTGTTCGGCATAACAGTTAAGAACACGAACTTTGGAGACAAACCTCCAACGCTTACATCCAGCTCCTTTTAGTACTGCAAGACAATGAACAAGTTATTTAACTCTCTGTGCCTTGGTTTCCTTATCTGCAAAATGGACATAATAGCAATTTCCACCTATAATTTTGTTGGGAACAATGGTGCCTGGCACGTGATGAGTGCTATGTTGAATGTTTCCTATTTTATGAATCCTCATTTTATATGAGGAACCTGAGGTTTGTCAGGGTTAATTAATGAGCCAAAATAAGTCAAATTCGAGGCCGTTGAAGACACATATGGTCAGGGACAGGACTTGGTGGAAATGACTCTGGGTTGGAGCAGCATGTGTAATGGAAGAAGTCAAAAGGAAGGAAGGGCTCTGTGAGGGACAGAGCTTTAAAACTGTAATCTTTTGGGCACCTGAGTGGCTCAGTCGGTTGAGCGTCCAACTTTGACTTAGGTCTTGATCTCACTGTTTGTGAGTTCAAGCCCCAGCACTGGGCTCTCTGCTGTCAGCACAGAGCCTGCTTTGGATCCTCTGTCCCCCTTTCTCTCTGCCCCTCCCCATTCACACTCTCTATCTCTCAAAAATAAATACACATTAAAAAAAAAAAAAAGGGTAAAAAAAAAGAAAACAACAAAAACAGCCCAAAAGAGAGGTGTCTAGCTGGCTCAGTCAGTAGAGCATGCAACTCTTGATCTCAGGGTCTGAGTTTGAGACCCAGGTTGGGTAGAGCTTACATTAAAAAAAAAAAAGCAAAAAAAAAAAAAGCCAAAAAACAAAAAAAAGCCCACACAAAAAAAGTCAAAAATAAATCTACATGTCCAACTATACAGGAATAGCCTAATAAATATATTATGTAGCAATTAGAAGACATTAAAGAACATTTAACAATATGAAGAAATACACTAAGCTAAAAAAGCAAAATACAAAATAAAACTGTACAGAGTGTGATCTCTATTCTGTTGATTTAAAAAGTTTCATTTCAGAGGCACCTGGGTGGCTCAGTCAGTTAAGCATCTGACTCTTGATTTCGCCTCAGGTCATGATCTCATGGTTTTTTAGTTCAAACCCCATGTCAGGCTTTGTGCTGACAGTGCAAAGCCTGTTTGGGATTCTCTCTCCCTCTTTCTGTTCCTTCCCTGTTCTCTCTCTCTCAAAATAAATAAACATAAAAAAGGGGCGCCTGGGTGGCGCAGTCGGTTAAGCGTCCGACTTCAGCCAGGTCACGATCTCGCGGTCCGTGAGTTCGAGCCCCGCGTCAGGCTCTGGGCTGATGGCTCGGAGCCTGGAGCCTGTTTCCGATTCTGTGTCTCCCTCTCTCTCTGCCCCTCCCCCGTTCATGCTCTGTCTCTCTCTGTCCCAAAAATAAAAATAAACGCTGAAAAAAAATTAAAAAAAAAAAAAAAAAAAAGAAGTTTCCTGAAGGGCTCCTGGGTGGCTCAGTTGGCTAAGTGTCCGACTTCAGCTCAGGTCATGATCTTGCAGGTATGTGAGTTTGAGCCCCACATTGGGCTCTGTGCTGACAGCTCAGAGCCTGGAGCCTGCTTCAGATCCTCTGTCCCCTGTCTCTCTGACCCTCACACCCTTCTCTCAAAAATAAATAGACATTAAAAAAAAGTCATAGGGGTGCCTGGGTGGTTCAGTTGGTTAAGTGTCCGACTCTTCTTTTTGGCTTCAGTCATGGTTGTGAGATCGAGCCCCAGGTCGGGCTCTGCTCTGAAAGTGTGGAGTCTGCTTGGGATTCTCTCTCTCCCTCTCTGTCTGCCCTCCTCCCCCCACTCATACTCTCTCTCTCAAAATAAATAAAAATAAACAAACAAACAAAAAGTCATAATAAAAAAGTCTCCGGCACCCATCTTAGAGGTAGGAGTGAAATGGAAGTGAATCAAGATAATCTTGGGGAATAGGGGTTCTGAAAGGTTGGCAATAATATTAAGAATAACAAACACGTATTGTACGTTTAGGAGGTGCCAACCAGTGTGCTAAGTTTTTACTATATTGATTTATAGATTATCTGCTTAAATTAAAAAAAAATTTTTTTACATTTATTTTTGTGCCATGAGGGAGATAGAGCACAAGTGGGGGAGGGGCAGAGAGAGAAGGAGGCACAGAATCCGAAGCAGGCTCCAGGCTCTGAGCCGTCATCACAGAGCCCGACGCGGGGCTAGAATTCACGGAGCGCAAGATCATGACCTGAGCCGAAGTTGGGAGCTTAATTAACCGACTGAGCCACCCAGGCGCCCCAAAGATTTTTTTAAAGTAATCTCTAAACCCAACGTGGGGCTCGAATTTACAACCCTGAGATTAAGAGTTTCATGCTCCACTGGCTCAGCCGGCCCTCAGCCTGTGATCTTTCTTACTACATTTGAGGGGCAAATGAAAAATTCCCAAGCAAGACATCTGTGTATTTATAACAGATGGGGTAGTATCAGGGAGGGGGGAAAAGGAAGAAACTGGAGAGGGGAGGAGATGCATTCATTTAACTGCTATTTATTGAGGGCTGTGTGCATGCCAGGCACAGTGCTGGCATGGTGAACAGGCTGGACGGGGGACCAGTCTTAGTCTAGCAGGAGTAGGATCATTCACAGGTCAGGAAAGGGAGGAGCACAGCACACAGTGGGAAGGTGAGCTCTCAGAGGAGAGACATGTCTCCCTGTGACCTGGAAGAGGGCCTAAGATTCAGCTGACATCAACAATAAGGTGAGGAACTATCTATTTCAACTCTAAGATGAAATATAAGGAGGCAAGTTTGTTGGGCAAGATCTCAGGAGATAAGGGTGTGAACAAGTCTTACACGTTTTGGGTCATAAAACCCTTTGAGTATCTAACAAGAACTATGGATTCTCTCTCAGAAAAATGCACATTCGGGGCGCCTGGGTGGCGCAGTCGGTTAAGCGTCCGACTTCAGCCAGGTCACGATCTCGCGGTCCGTGAGTTGGAGCCCCGCATCAGGCTCTGGGCTGATGGCTCAGAGCCTGGAGCCTGTTTCCGATTCTGTGTCTCCCTCTCTCTCTGCTCCTCCCCCGTTCATGCTCTGTCTCTCTCTGTCCCAAAAATAAATAAACGTTGAAAAAAAAAATTAAAAAAAAAAAAAAAAAGAAAGAAAAATGCACATTCACCCAAGAAATGCTTGAGCTCCTGAGGTGTAGGTTATAGAACTATCTTTGAGGCAGTGGGTTAGGGGAGAGGTAATCCCCGCCACATTTCTCCCCAGTCCTTCAGCAAGTCTAAGAGATGAGCAGAGAGGGGCTTGGCCACCAGACCCGGAGATACCTGCAGATTTCCAGCCGAGGGAAATGCTCTTCTGCTTCTCGCCCCTCCCCCCAACACTCTCCTCACTTACGGCATCATGGGTCACTGACATGGGCCTGGGGTCCGGCTGGCAAGAGTTGAAGCTTCAGAGCTGGGCACAAAGTGGCAGTGTCCACAGCGACAGAACTCTTGCTTGTACCTTCTGATGGGCTTTAGTCTCCTCTAAGCCGGACCTGAAATACACTTCTGATGTAGAACCGGCAGGCTCTTTGCTTCCACTTTCATTTCACCAAAATCCCTGCCCTTCGGTGTTCACACGCCCCCAGCTGGTTTCCCCACCCCGGGGAGGAGCCTTTCTGGTCTGGGAAGTTGACTTCACCCAGATAGGAGGTCTCAGGGGAATCTACCCATAAACATAGGCAAACAGAATGTGGGCCCCAACCTACCACTCATTCTAACACAAGCCTTTTGGTAGAATAGTGTCTTTGTTATTTCCCTGGAACCTAGAAAGATGCCAGGCACACACAAATTAAGATTAATTGAATGAGAAAGGCAACCAGGATGGTTAAAGCCTTTCCACCAAATTCACAAGAGCTGTACTAATTAATAGCCAGCATTTGTTGGGAGCTGTTCTGTGCCCAATACTGGATATGCTTTACATGAATTAACTTAATCTTTAAAACAACCCCACAAAGTTGGTTCCATTTTTGCCATTTTACAGATGAGCTTGTAAACTTCAGGGACAAAGTGCAGAAACTTGCTTAGAGGTCCTATTGCTAGGAAGCATGTATCTAAACCTGGTTAGAACAATACTTGAATTTGAGCCTTGAGGTTGAGTGGAAGGAACTTGGAAGTTTTAGGCAGAAGGCTTAAATTCAGTTTCATTTGTGACTGAGCAGGCAAGCTACTTAGAGGGGTCTGTCTCAAGAGAGATGTTCGATACTTAAAGGTGAAGAATCAAATGAAACTACATAGGACACAGTGCACGACGTTTCCTATTATCTAGTCCATGATATTTCCAGAGTAATTTACACTCAGCCCTTCTCAATCTCTTTCCCTACATCCCAGGGGGATGTGTGCCAAGCGTAAGGCTTGGCAAATGTGCCTGTTTGAATCCTTCCATCTAGTGACAGAACCAATTCAAATGGAGAGCCTATTTTGCCAGTAAAAGTCAACACTTCGGGTCCAATGAAAGGTAAAATGCCAAATAAAAGGACCAAATTATCTTTCCTGCAACTGTGGGGACATACCCATGCCCAAGACCCTTGAACCACACCTTTTCTTGTTGTTCTGCTAGCCAGGCCATTTGAGGACCTCTTCTAATCTCACTAACAATGGGTGCTCTAGAGGTCAGGCCTTCATTAGTCCCCACTGCTATCTAGAGCAGTTCTCCAGTGTGGGCCTCATCACAGCAGCACAGGGATCACTGGACAACCTGCTTGAAATTCTGACCTACTAACCCTCAAGAGTGGGACTTCAGCACCTTGTCATTGTTCAGAGAACCTCAGATTAGTGGCTCTCAATCCAAAGTAATCAGTGCCTGCTGAGAGGGGCCTGTGGGTGTTCACAATGGAGGGTGGAGGGAGGAGAGTGGCCCAGGTTCTCTATGTAGGTAACAGGTTGAAGCCAGGGATGCTAAACAACTCTGCACCTACACATCAGTAGTAGTCTTTTTTTGGGAAATCATTCAGTAGCTCACGCCTTACCCACCGAGGGCGGTCAGATGATTAAAGGATTATCAGGAGGACAGAAATAGTCCAAATCTCACAAAAGCGCTATTTTATATACTTTTCCACAGCTTCTCCTCTCACCCACCACCCAACGTCTTATCATATGAATGTTCTTCAGCAGTCTAATAATACATGCTACAAGCAGACAGTGATTTTTTTTTTTTTTTGGTATTTTTAATGACTGAAACAAAACAAACTTAAAACCGCAGCTTCTGGAAGAACCATTTGTTCTTGCCGGTCTTGTACCTAGACAGAAAGAAAAGGACACCAATGAGAACAGTGAAACTAAATTCCCTTCATGGAGGACATGGATACCATATTCCCAACATCCACTACCAAAGCTATTTACCTCTCCTCGAACTTGACCTTGGCCTCTCGTCGGGCCTTGCGTTTAAGAGCAGGGTCTCTGAAGACATCCTTGTTGACAACAGTTTTGTCCAAGGGGATATCCACAGAGTACCTGGGGACAACAGTGGGGAGGGAAGATCAGCCCACATGCGGCCAGGGCCGTCGCACAGCCTGGGACGTTGGGATGGCAGCGTCTGTCTCCACAGGAACAATCCGCAAAAGCTGTGCCAAAGTCCTGATGATATTTTTTGGAAATTGCCAATTTAAAAAGACTCAAGCCATGAAAATACTTCACGTTTCATTCTCAACTTTCCAGTGACTATTTTTCTGGCTAAGGATTGTCACTTTAATCATGGTGGTTGGCCAGCTTCCTATTTGGAGCCATTTTATTTAGTGGTGTTCAAGTTGTGTCTGGGGAAGGGTTAGCCTCATTATGAGAATGCAAAAGCTAGGGGACTAGTTACCGAGGTCTGTTTCCCAGCACGTGAGAAACAGCAATGCCCTTTTAAGACAGCCCATTAAGAGTAAACATGCAGCCGCCGGTAGCAAACTGTAAGGCACTCACTGCTGGGTTTTGGCAATTATCGTTCAGGACTCTCTCAAATATTTTTATTTCCTTATAACCTATACACCAAGATAGCATGAATGGCACACAATACTGTGAACGACCAGGAACTCAGGGGCTTGAGAGCCAAGTGGAATCAGCTGGGGGGAGGTTTGCTTTCCTTTATTTATCAACAATTTTTGAAAGCCTGTAAAAACTATCCTTGAAAGTGGAATAGTGGAAGACAGCAGGCCAGATCCCGTGCCTGTATTTATCGTGATTGCAAACAAATGCAGCAATCTTTACCTAACACTTCTAGGATTTTCAGGTGAGGAGACAGATCAGGAGCAAGCTTGGAAAAAGATTTTTCAATCCTGCTTGGCCCAGTCAGGGAAGTCACCACAGAAAATGACAGAACACAGCTCCACATTCAATTAAAGAGGCAACACTGGGGGGGGGGGGGGGGGGGGGGGCGCTTGGGTGGCTCAGTCGGCCGAGTGTCCGACATCCGCTCAGGTCAGGATCTCACAGTTTGTGGGTTCGAGCCCCACGTGGGGCTCTGTGCTGACAGCTCAGAGCCTGGAGCCTGCTTCAGATTCTGTCTCTCTCTGCCTCTCTCCCACTTGTGCTCTCTCAAAAATAACATTAAAAAAAAAAAAGAGGCAGCACTTGAAACCATGACCACTTTGTAAGTCACACATGAAAATGTCTCTTCCCCACACTGGAATGGCTGCAAAGTTGAAAGCTGTCTCCTTATTCAGCAGGCCAGAGAGGAGAAAAGAAAGTCACTTTCTTTTTTTAAAAATTTTTTTTTTCAACGTTTATTTATTTTTGGGACAGAGAGAGACAGAGCATGAAGGGGGGAGGGGCAGAGAGAGAGGGAGTCACAGAATCAGAACCAGGCTGCAGGCTCTGAGCCATCAGCCCAGAGCCTGACGCGGGGCTCGAACTCACGGACTGCGAGATCGTGACCTGGCTGAAGTCGGACGCTTAACCGACTGCGCCACCCAGGCGCCCCAAGAAAGTCACTTTCATAACCATTCTTGATATGCTCACCTTGTGGGCATGAGGTGATTGTAGTTATAAACTTTCACAAAAGACTTGATCTTTGACCTCTTGGCGATTTTCTTCTTGCCCATGGCAGCTGTCACTTTGCGGGGATAGCGGTCAATTCCAGCCACCAGGGCGTGGCTGTAGGGACGGTCTGAGGTGCCATCATCAATGTTCTGAACAAGCAAGAATCACGTTAGTAATCGAGGGCCTACTGAGGCGCTGTGCTAAATCCAGGCCATGTATAAAAAGAATACCCCCACTCCCAATCTGAGACCCGCTACTGGAAAAACTGCGCAAAGCAGACATTCTGAGCGCTAGGCTAGATGCCCAAACAGTATTGGGTCGTATTCATTCCCACCAAGAATCTGGAAAGGCTTGTGGGAGCTAAGTGATTTAAAACTAACAATAATTAGCATTTATGGAGTGTTTGCTTTCTATCAAGCACTGGTTCTTAGGACTTAACATCTCTTAACTTCTACAATTACATGGCTAGTTGGTGGTCTAACTCCAGAAACCAGTCTCAGACAGATGAGGGAAGGGAAACAAAGGGTGTCCCAGTGGTCCCACAACAACCAAAAGCAAGTGCTTGGCCAGAGCTTAGCAAAATCTCACAAGAGACCACAAAATGTAGGCAGAAGGCAAAGAACGGAGGGCTAGAATATGCTAAGTGATCGTTTTGCCTAGAAACAATTTCTCCTCTTTTTACAGAATCCCACCTGCAGCACTTAATGTTTTACTTCAGTTGAGTTACTTAACGTCTCCAGACACCAGCAGTAGAAAAGAATCCCCTACGGTTACAAGCACTGGGCATGACACCACCTGGAAAGCAGTGCCAGATACCAATCAAGCGCTCGATAAACGCCGGGCATTATTATATTTTAAAGCCTCTTTAATAGAGAACCCATTATATGTTAGGCGCCCAATTCAACTCACATCTGTTTGTATTTTGCATTTTTCTCTTTCAAGAGCCCCGATGCATTCACTCCCACCCAATGCTCAGTGACCAATGCCCCCAAGCTAGCTCTTGACTTCCACGCTTGCAGGCCTTCCGAAACCAGCCCCGTTCCTGGGATGTAGGCGCGCAGAGGCTCGCGAGGAGGGTACCTTCACGATGACCGCCTTGCGTCCGGAGTAGCGTCCGGCCAGGACCAGCACCACCTTCCCGGGTTTCATGAATTTGCCCATCTCTGCAGGGGGAAGAAGGGGCCGTTCAGAAACCTGCCAAGCCGAGGATGTGGGCCCAGAAGCCAAGGCTGCGCTCACTGCCGTCTCGGCCCAGGCCGCCCGCAGGCCCCTGATCGCAGGATAGGACCGCTACGAAGCCTCCGGAGACCGGGCAAAGGAAAGCGCCCGGCGCCACCCCGGATCTCGACCCCCAGGCCGCGGATGGCAGCGGATTGGAACATCCCGCCCAAGGTTCTACTCACCGACACCAGCTACTCGAGCCTACGGCAGAAAGGAAGAAAGCCCACTTCCGCTAACCTTTCACCTCGGGGAGAGTGACCTCACATCCGGTCCCGCCCCGCAAGTTTTGCCCCACCTCTTGAAATCCTTTACGGGCGGAAGAAGCTCGGGCGGGGAGAGCAGTACTTCGAAATTCATTTATTCAAATCAAACTTTATCAGTACTTCCACTAGAAGCAAAGAAGTCCTTCCTCCCGCGTAGGTGGGAAGAGCAAGGAAGGCTTTAAGGCGCGCAGACCTTTGGCTCCACTGCTCTGCCGCACCCCTTGGTTGCAGTTCCTTTTTCTGGCGCTAGAAGGGGACACAGTTTGAAATAGATTTTTATGACTTGAAAGAGAGAGCAAAAATAGGACTTGTATTAGTGTGCATTTTTGGCGTAAGGGGGGAGAGACGAAGATCAGTTAGGCAAAGGTGCTTACCCCCAATATTTAGAATCTAGTGATGTCACAGACATCACCGACTAGAATAAGCAGTGAGGAAGGTGAAGGATGATGGTGATAATCCCTGAGCACCTACTCTGTGCTAGGCTTTTTAGGTAGCCTAGCTTCACCAAATGATACAGGAGGTGACCCTGGAAGACTGTTTTTAGATGGTTCTTTACTTGTCTTCGGAGTTCAAGAGAAAGGGAAACCATCTTACAGTTTTTTCCTTTTCTGAACATGGAAGAATCTATAGAATTGGTCTTGGGCAAGATATGAGAAAAATCAGGGTTTCATCAATTCTCTTCTTAGCCTCTCCAGGGACCAGTTTTCCCTGCAGCCAACACCCCATGCCAGTGGTTTATCACAATAATTATGTACTTACATATCTATATTCAATTACAGTATTTTGTTTCGGAGCACCTGGGTGGCTCAGTCGGTTGAGCATCCGATTTCCTCTCAGGTCATGATCTCGCGGTTGGTGGGTTCAGCTCCCCATCGGGCTCTGCTCAGACAGCTCAGAGCCTGGACCCTACATTGGATTCTGTATCTCTCTCTCCGCGCTCCCCCCGCCCCCCACTTGTTCTGTCTCTCTCTCAAAAATAAACGTAAACAGGGGCGCCTGGGTGGCTCAGTCGGTTAAGCGTCTGACTTCAGCTCAGGTCACGATCTCACGGTCCGTGAGTTCGAGCCCCCCGTGGGGCTCTGGGCTGATGGCTCAGAGCCTGGAGCCTGCTTCCGATTCTGTGTTCCCTCTCTCTCTGCTCCTCCCCCGTTCATGCTCTGTCTCTCTCTGTCTCAAAAATAAATAAAAAAACGTTAAAAAAATAAATAAACGTAAACAATTTTTTTTAAATAAAAAAAAGATCTTTTGTTTCAAATCGGAAGATGACATTTTAGAATTGGAAGGGACCTCCAGAGATCATTTACTCTGGCCTCTAAGAGGACAGCTCTAGAGCAGCAAAGTCACAGAGATGGTGGTGCAAGAGCAAGTTCTCATTCCTGACCTGGTGCTCTTATTACACTACACCACCCTGTCCATTTCCACCTTCATGGTCTGCTCCCAGCCTGCTGCTGCCTCTTCTGCTGTATATCTTTTGGAAAATAGAAACCACAGCCGGAAATCTCATAATTGCCTTGGACTCTTCTCACAAACACTCTCCCAAATTAGTACTAAATCTTCTGAATTTTTCCTTGTCTTTTAAATCTTTTCTGTCCTTTTCCAGAAAAGGAAAATGTCCCTAAATGATCCAGCCTCAGATCTTTTTCTTCTCCTCCTCAAACCTTTTTTTTTTTTTTTTTTTTTAATGTTTATTTTTGAGACAGAGAAACAGAGCACGAGCAGGGGAGGGGCAGAGAGAAAGGGAGACACAGAACCCGAAGCAGGCTCTGGGCTGTCAGCACAGGCCAGACGCGGGGCTCAAACTCACAAACCGCCAGATCATGACCTGAGCTGAAGTCAGATGCTTTAACTGACTGAGCCACCCAAGCGTCCCTCTTCCTCAAACTTTTATGTGGATCTGAATTGCTTGCTATGCTTATGAAAGATGGATTTCTAACCTAGGAGATAACAATTTCAGTCTGGAGTGGAGCCATATATGATCTATAGAGCTTATTTTGGGGAGCTTCCCTCAACATACCTCTTAAATTCCCCATTTTTGTGCTTGAAATCCTTCACTGGCTCTGTGTACCGAAGTTTAAACTCACCTTTCTTTTCTTGCAGCCTAAATTCCTTATTTTTCCACATCTTCACATAACCACTCCCTCCCCACCCCCCACCCCCAACTACTGAAATATCCAACCTTTTTAATTCCTGGGGTCTTTACTCAGGTGGGTCCATGTGTCTTTATTCTCCTCCACTGTAGCTAGGCAAAACCCTGTCCAAATCCATCCTTCAAGGCCACTCCAGAGTTCTCCCAGGCAGAATCAATCTCTTCCTTCTGTGCTCCCTCAGCAATCCAATCCATACTCATCTTTATTAGAGAACATCTTATTTGGTTTGGATCAATGGTTCTCAAAGTGTTGTCCCTAAAGCGGCTGCATCAGTCTGGGATGCTTAGAACCTTAGAACTGTGAATTTTCAGGCCACACCCCAGAACTACGGAATAAAAATCTGTAGGATGGGACCCAGCAATTTTTAACAAGCTACCCAAATCCCCAATTTCCTTAGATTGTGTCTTTGTTGAGGGCAGGGAGTATGTTTTATTTCTCTCTTTCCTCAGTATCTACCCTGGCCCAGGCAGTTGGCAGGCATTCAAGGATGAATGAATGCAGAACGCCTTAGAAATCTTTTTTTCTAAGATTTTAAGTACCTCTACAGCCCACATGGGGCTTGAACCTATTACCCTGAGATAAAGAATTGCATGCTCTAGCAACTGAGCCAGGCAGTTGCCTCTACCTTTAAGAATGCTTTGCAAGGGCGCCTGGGTAGCTTGGTCAGTTAAGCATCCAACTCTTGGTTTCGGCTCAGGTCGAGATCTCATGGTTCAGGAGTTCAAGCCCCGTGTCAGGCTCTGTGCTGACAGCGCAGGGCCTGCTTGGAATTGTCTTTCTCCGCTTGCTCTGTCTCTCAAAATAAATAAACTTAAGAAATTAAAAAAAAAATGCTTTGCAGATCATACTTTTATAACAGTGCAGCCTGCACTTTCACGGATACATATCCATGATTCTTTTTCATCCTGTTCTTGCATAGGCTTAGACCTAGGCTGACTGTTCCCTTCTCTCCTCCCTTGTCCTGTGTGCCTCACCCCAAGCCAAGGACAGAGTTCTGTCCTAAGTAATAATGCAGATGATCAGTGACTAGCAGATATCTGACTGCTGGGATGCTGGCAGCATTGTCTCCATCTCTACATATTGTCTTTTTGTTTCATGAAGAACTCGACAGAATGGTGGCTGTCTGTCCATCTCCTGTGGCCTAGTCCCTTGGCAGCTGAAATTTCTGGTAGGTATGTGGGAAATACCTTCTCTTCCCCAAAGTGACGGTGGAGCGAGGGGGTGGATAAAGGAGAGAGAGGAAGAAAAGATCTAGAAGCAGCATGATACAATGAGGTAACATGATAGAATATAAAGACCATAGGATTTGGATTCGGGCAACTTGAGTACAAATCCCAGCTCTTCCATCACATACACCTGGACAAAATGTTTAACCTCAGTGTACTCGGCTATCAAATGGAGATAATATGGTCTTGTCTTAGAAGTAGTGAGGATTCAGTTAGGATGGCCTAAAACAGCTTCCCATGATGCTTGATACAAATTAGAATCAAAACCTTGATACAAATTAGTCTTTGTGAGGATTAGAAAAATACTGGGGTGGTTCAGGGCTGTGCCACATAGTCACGGCACTTATCATCCACCCTGGATGATATCTAGATAAATGGACTTAAAAGTGCCAGCTCCAAAAGTGGCAGGCAAGGTGAGATTTGCCATGGGAACAGACTGCACGCCTGGGCGAGATGGGATGATAACATTTGGGAGAAAGAAACCACCACCAAAGTTGACCTGGTCCAGGATAGAGGGCCAAGAAGAGGCAGAAAAGCCAAGAGCCAGATGTTGCTCAAGAAAATACTGATCTGGATCGGATGGGCTAATAACGCACAGACTTATAAACCAAAGCCAAGAGTCTCCACGGTCTTTCAGAGAAGCTACATAAAATACTATGATTTTATTAGCAACCACAGATCTATCATTTTCCACATTTTACAATTATCCTGCTTCACACAGGATGACTAATTCTAATGAATTATCAATAATACATCTTAAATAACATGTTGTTGAAAAAAATTAAGTTAAAATGCACTATGTAATAGTGCAGACACAAAGTGCAGCTGGCAATTTAATACACGAAACAATGCTGAATCCGTAGGGTTGAGATCCCATTTGGTTTTCCAGAAAGGAATATACCTTGCCCATCTTTGGTCAGTCCTGAAGCAGTATGCAAGCTGAATGATAAATACGAACTAAAAAGGCTAAAATACTGAAGACCAAATAGGATCACTCTAGAGTCCATTTTACAAGGAAATGCTCAGTCCCTTGTCTGTCAACGGGGATCTGTAGTCCCTACCTCCGCTGCAGTACCTACATATGGTCAGACTGCCTCCATCATCCAGCCTCCGGGACAAGTGGACTCACAATCCTGGGGGGAGCTGCTGCTGGTCACTGAAGTGTGTTCCCATTCACACTTGACTCAGGGGCAAGGATTCTCTTGAGGAGGACAGCTCTAACATATTTACTTCTAAAAAGATTGTGTCTGCATCTTGTTGGGAGTTGTGTATGGGAAAGGTTATTTGCCAGAGGACATGGTACCAGCCAATGGTGGTCATTCCTCATAAATAACCAGCTCCAGAATCAAAAGAGCATCATCTGTGCCGCCACCTTGTCGGGAACAGATTTCAGTTCTTACCCCCCAAAAAGGGGCTCACACTGAGCCTAACAGTGGTTAACGAACTCCCTTAGAAATGCTGTTATCAGATATCCCCATTCCCAGTTTTAGAGGCAACTAAGGAATCTACAAGGCCTTCCCTGACCTTGGGGTCAGGAAGAAAAGGGGTGTCTGTATTCATAAAGGGAATTTAAATTCCGGCCTTAGGACTCTCTTGAACCTGCTCCAAGTGAAGGAATACGGCTCCCAGCTTGGATGGCAAGAGCCTCAAGTGGAATGTCTTCCAGGACCGACAATTCACTCATGTTGTCACTCACCACCATAAAGAGAATGGTTAGAGTGACCTGGGTTTTGTAAAACTCAGACGTGGCACGATGCGGTGGTACATTCACTGTGTGCCACAGCTGATTTCTTTTACATAGGCTCTAACATATGTGCCCAGACGTTACATGCCGGGGCAGAACCTTTTAGCGGGAGGGTTTCCGGCATTTCTTTCTGATGTGCTAAGTTGGAAAACAGACTTTGCAGTCATTTGGCAAGGGAAACTGTCTTTAAACCCCCCCTCTTGCTCTTTGTTTCTATCCTAGAAGACTAACCATCTGTTCCTACCCTACTGAGGAAGGTACTGGTGTGGGGCCAGGGCACTCTCCTCAAAAGGCATCTTTGATGTTCTTGAGCTGGCGCACGGCCAGGTCTACAGGGAGGCTGAACTTGAGGCTGCTGAGGCGACTGAGCAGGTTGAGGGCGCTCTCAAAGCCTGTGTGCGCCATGTAGCTCCAGGGCTGGTAGTGGGGCTCGATGAGTGACCCCGACTTGCAGATCAGGTTCACCCAGGACACGAGCCGCTGCTCATTGAGTGCCATGCACACCAAGGCCTTGAGCTCTGAGTCTGCGCTGCGCTTAAAAGGGTCGTGCTCCGTCAACACCATGTGGATGGCGGTCAGTAAGCTCTGCTTGGGGGTCACCACAGTGCCTCCCATAACCGGCAGGGCAAAGGACTGGGAGAGCTTCCGTGCCGGGGATTCCACATAAGCACGGCCGTTCTTAGCATGGTAGTACTTTACAAAGAGCTCCCACGGGTGCATGGCCTCGGGAGCTGAGGAGAAGGCTGGCAGCAAACAAGCAATGGGGGCCATGACAAGGCTCATCCCCGGTGAGGAGGCGTAGAGTCCATGGGCCAGCAGGTCCCTTACAGCCACTGTCAGCTCCTTCCGCACAGCCGTGGTCAGCTCGTCCTTGCCTCCCAGAGAGAGGTCCTGGAGGTTGGCGGAGGTGATGACGTGGTCGTGCGGCTGGTGCCTCAGGGCGAGCTGCTTCACTCTGTCTACTGATACCTCCAGCCTCTTCAGTAAGGGGGAGTAGTCCCTGTCAGCCTGGCTTCTCTGCCACAGGGTTGGTGGGATCTGGCCCGTGGCGCAACCAAACTGGCTAACGGCAAAGATCTGGAGCACTGCGAGTGCACGCCGCATGAGGTGCAGCCCCGTCTCCTGAACCTTCTTCACGTCTTCTGCCTTTGCTGTTCAGAAAATGCAACGACTCATCAGTTAGGGCCATGCTGGCACAGAGGTACATTCAACAAGTCACGGGCTGGGATCCGGTCCTGCTTCTGAGCTACAGTACACGTCCCACAGGAAGCCAAGAGCCACCTAGGATGTTGCTGGACCTAACTGTTTTGGGTTAATGATAGCTGTTACTGTGATTCCCACACCAAATAATCCGCTCACTTAAAGTGTATAATTCAGTGATTTTTAGTATATTTACAGAGCTGTGTACCCATCATCCCCAAAAGGATCCCTGTAACCGTTAGCATTTCCCATTCCCACTTCTCCCCAGCCCCTTAAGCCCTAGGTAACTGCTAATCTACTTCCTACCTTTCTGGATTCGCCTACTCTGGAAGCTGTACTTACTTTTGCTGTTTCCTGGAGGCAGTCTGCCGCTGTCAGTCCTGGTGGAGCCACTTCCTGTCTTCCCACTGGCCTTGCACTCACAGTGTGCACTGTCTGCCTGCAGTGGGCTTCCCACTTCATCTGTAAGCAGGAGTTACAAAGAGGAGGAAAATGAATATTTACTAGTGCCTACCACATGTAAGACTTTTACAAACAACATCTGATTTGTGTGGCACAGTGACTGGCTCAATAAATATTTGCTGAATGAAGGAAGCGTGAATCATCATTTCAGGGGTGAGGACAGTGGGACTAAACAGGTTAGGAACCTCCCCAAGGACCCAAGGCTAGGAAGTGGCAGAACTGGGATCTGAACTATCTGGTTCTAAAATCCATCTTCTTGGGGCATCTGGCTGGCTCAGTTGGAGGAGCGTGTGACTCTTGATCTTAGGGGTGTGAGTTCGAGCCCTACACTGGGTGTAGAGATTACTTAAAGATAAAATCTTAAAAAAAAAAAAAATCCACGTACTTTCTATTCTACCGTGCTGGCTCCCTCACTACACAGTGATCAAAACCTCCTACACAGTACATGAAGAACAGGCACCTTTAGGAACCAGTACTTGGATTACATATAATTATCATGACACCTGTCCACCCTGCTCTTCCCATCCCTTCCTCTGACCTTGGATGAAGTTGATGAACATCTCGAGGTCTCGGATCTGAGTCTTCAGCTGCTCAACCAACTGTTCTTTCACTCGGGCCGGGTTGACAATCTGAGCCACAGCTGCATCCACACGCTGCCGCAGCTCCTCAGTGGACAGTGAACTGATGTCCTCGTTCAGATTCATGTCCAGTTTCTTTATTAGTTCATCTATGATCACCTATCAAGACCACAAACAATGGGCACACCCTTTAGAATTTTCAAGGAGAGGGCTTGAAAAGGGAGTTATTTGCTGGAGTGCTTCCTACCTTTAAATGGAAATCAACGACAGACAGAACTCCCAAACCTGGGAGAGGACACGATGCGACTGCTGATCAAGGTGAGAGCACAGAGCTCCTTCTCCTACAGTAACAAGGACCCTTGGTTCCTCTCAGACAGAAATGGCTCCTCTCACCGCACATTCTCTACCAGGCCAGGCAACTTTCAGGAGAATAACAGTGTGAATAATCCAAAGTGGTTGATAGTCCAAAAAGCCTCATAGTTAGCTTTCCCCAAAGCCTCCAAGAGAATACATATGGATTTCCTTTAGTTTCTAGTTCTCCTCATCCCTTCTTGCCCTACTCAAGGCAACTAGAAGAAAAAAAAAATCTCTACTAAACATCAAAGTGCATTAGAGCCAAAATGCCCTAGTGACAATATTTGGAACAGTTTGAAATCCAGTTAATGTAACTCCAGCCAAGCCAGAGAAACAGCCACATCACGGTGAGAGACAAACATGTTTGTAGGGTAGGCTGTAGCTGTATTTCTGCCAGAGATTTACCTGCCTACCCAGGTGTTGCTTAAATAAATATGGCATTAAAACCAGTCTGGATTCCTGGAATACTTATCAACTGGTAGTGGGGAAAAGCTAATTTACACTGGAGGAGGTGCCCAAGTAGAACTGTTTTAATGATCAAATGAAAAACTATTTAAAAAAAAAAATTGTTTTTTTTTTTAAATTTAAAAAAAAAAATTTTTTTTTTTCAACGTTTATTTATTTTTGGGACAGAGAGAGACAGAGTATGAACGGGGGAGGGGCAGAGAGAGAGAGGGAGACACAGAATCGGAAACAGGCTCCAGGCTCTGAGCCATCAGCCCAGAGCCCGACGCGGGGCTCGAACTCCCGGACCGCGAGATCGTGACCTGGTTGAAGTCGGACACTTAACCGACTGCGCCACCCAGGCGCCCCCCAAAAAATTGTTTTTTTAACGTTTATTCATTTTTGAGAGACAGAGAGAGACAGAGCACGAGCAGGGAAGGGGCAGAGAGAGGGAGACACAGAATCTGAAACAGGGTCCAGGCTCTGAGCTGTCAGCACAGAGCCCGAGGCGGGGCTCGAACTCACAAACTGCGAGATCCTGACCTGAGCCGAAGTCGGACGCTCAACCGACTGAGCCACACGGGCGCCCCAAAACGATTATTATTATATATCACTACTATTAGTATAACCACCAAAAAGAGCTCAGTTAACATATTATAAAGCTTTGGAATTTGTGTTTCCATGTGTGAATGAAGACTTGTCCCATTTCCCTTTGATTTGGGCCAGCAAAGAGATTCTCAGTAAGACCAAGGGTGAACGAGCTAGGAAAGAATGTCCTGTGAACACAGGAAGGGACAAGGTAGCCTTAGGTAGTGGTGGGCGCCTCTCTGGTGTCTGCTCACCCGCTGTCTTTCCAAGACCACGGACTGTGGCAGGGAGTCGTAACTGCCCTCTTGATAGGCAAATGTTTCCAGGTCATCCAGCTGGGTTTTGAGCTGCAGTATAAGTTCTTTCTGCTTCTCCCTTTGGGTTTCCAGACGTTCCCGTTTCTCCTGCTCACTCTAAGACAAGAAAATACTTAGGTCTATTATAGGAAAAGGAAAAATCAGGGCACAAGGGCACATTAAGAATCCTCACAAGCTAACCATGACTACTGAAACAAAGTGTTTCCAAATAATCCCAAGGAAATACAGAATTCATACATAGGTTCAAAAATGAGAATAACGATTTCATCCAGGGTAATTTATTAAATGTGTTTTCTTTAAAAAGGTATTTGTCCCTCATTGGAAACAGAATATGAATACAATGAGGCCTTTTGTTAAGACAGCCTTCCCACCTCCTCCACAAAGGCCTAGTTAGGATAGAGACAATTTATCTTAGACAAGACAGCCCCCCAGGAATTAAACATGCCATCCTCCACAGCCAATTACCACAGATCAACTCCTGAATACTTTCTGCGGCCAAATTTTGCAAGAGAATCTAGAGATAAGGGTGTAGAGGAAAGATTTATAATTCATAATCAGTTTTCTTTATTCTTATTTTTTAAAGATTTTAGTTTTCGATAATCTCTACATCCAAAGGGGCTCAAACTCACAACCCTGAGATCAAGAGTTGCATACTCTATCGACTGAACCAGCCAAGCACCCCTCATAACCAGTTTTCTTAAGATTCAAAGCCCCTCCAACGTATTACAGATGTTCGCACAATCAAAAGAATTAAAGCAGGTGCCTGGGGCAGTGAAAAATAAAATCCAAAAGCCAAGCAACAGGGGTGGGAAGGTAACCATGTTAAAAAAGAAAGAAAGAAAAAAAAAAAAAGAGTCTGGTAAGTTTCCCTGACCAGTGACTCCTTTCTCCATTGTTGGCCACCAGGCAGATTCTGCATTTAAATGATGAAAAATCCTTCAGGGTGGTGAAGTCTTGCCAATGTATTCTCAAATACTAGTTCTTCCTTAACTTTCTTGATTATCAAAAACAAACCAAACCAAAACTAGCAAGTCAGGCGCAGGTATAAGGCTGCATTTTCAACCAGCAGTCTATAGGACATTAAATTTAACCTTCAAATGGAACTTACCAAGCCCTCCAAAAGATCTGAGACAGGACAAATGAAAAACAATGAATTAACTTTTTGTTCAAGCTCTTTCAAAAGCAATCCTTTTGCTTTACTCAACATGACAGCAAGCCTTTTCTCAGGACACTTCCTCTCCAAACCTTTCTGAGTATTGGCATTTCTTAGAACCTTGTTCCCGTCCCCTGCTGAGTGAGGGCCTAGCTATCCTTCTGGTTTCCTGGATCTCCCGGGGCAGAGCTGATCATTTCTCACTCTATGCTGTGTACACACTTCTCTAGCTCATGTCACATTATAATCTTTGTTGAGGATTCTGTCTCCCCCAGTCTATGAACTCCTTAAGGGCAAAGGCCTTGACTTTGTACCCCTGTTGCCTAGCATGGTGTTTGGCACAGGATAAACTCTCAATACACATTTGCTGTATGTTACTGAACTAAAACAGGTACAGAATGACACATTCCAAACAATGAGCTCTGACTGGAGGAAGCTGTCTAGCCAGCCCAAGGAGAAAGTACAGGGAAGCTCTGTTTTTGTTTTCACTGTATCCTAACTTCATTAAGCCAAGGAAGAAGAAGAAAAAAAAAACAGCCATGAATCCTGATTCTGTTTTCACGAGTATGTCTGCCGAAGTCTGTTTCCTGCCATGGCACCATGGCAGTTACAGCATGTTATTTGTTGGAATGTGGGCAAACAAGTGTAATAGAGAAAAACGAGCTCTGGTTCAAGGCAGAAAATAATGGAAATGATTTCCAGTAGGAAGTGAGAGGAAATACTGGTTTAAAAAAATCTGGAACTAACAAGAAGTAAATCATCTGGTTCAAACATGTCCCCCCACTTAGATATTTTATGTAATCTTCTGTGCATTCATTAACACAAAAACAGGTGGTACCAAAGTGGTATTTTCAGCACCGCTTTTTTTCCTAATTTTTACTTATTTATTTTGAGAGAGAGCATGTGCAGGGGAGGGGCAGAGAGAGAAAGAGAGAGAAAGAGAGAGAGAGAGAGAGAGAGAGAGAGAGAGAGAGAATCCCAAGCATGCTCTGTGCTGTCAGTGCAGAGCCTGACGTGGGGCTTGATCTCACCAACCATGGCATCATGACCTGAGCAGAAATCAAGAGCCAGACACTTAACTGACTGAGCCACCCAGGCGCCCGGTGAGCACCACTTTTTTTTTTTTTTTTTTTAAAGTTGTACTCTGCTTCTGAAAGAGAAAATGAACAACCGAAAGAGCACCACATCCACACAGAAACTCTGATGCTTCTTGCTCCTGAACAAGGGCCTGGTTACAGTAATCCTTTCTACTCCTTTCTACTCCTTAAAAGTCTGGCAATTTGAGGTGGCTGCTCCTTGTGCCAGGAGCTGCGGGTATATGGAGAGGAGGGTGGAACAGCAAACACAGGATTGCACTGGAAACATTTCAGGTTAAAATAAGCAAGTCAGTATCTGCTACTGATAAGCCTTGGTTAAACCCAATTTAAGTGGGAAGAAAGCCAAGTATAGGTAGTAACTTGAAGAATGAAAATGTGGAGAAGACGGCCAAGTCTCTTCACCACCTCCAATAAGCTATCTGCAACTGTGCACTTTCAGAGATTCAAAGACTGTTAAGGAAATGGCATTGGCATACAGACTCCCATTACTCAGTGGAGGCTAACTGAACAGATCCTGTCACAGCTACCAAAGGGGCTTCTTATATAATACCTAGTTATTAGGCAGGATGGGCAAGGAGGTTTAAAATTCCAGCTGTAGGAAAGGCGATCATCAGGAGTTGTGTTTTTTTTCATTTACTAAGTGATCCTGCTGTTCAACAAAGCTTCTGCCCCCACAAAAGCCTAAAGATTAAAGACGTTTTCTAGATTCCAGGAAAGTGGGAACGGGCAGGAGGTCTAAATTTCCATGGATTCCAATTCACTTACCCTTCATTAGCCAATGTTCTCAGCCCCAGGTCGGGGTACTCTATCAACAAATGTGCTCGGGCGTTGGGTACTTTATGAGGCCACGGCAAGGTGAGGGGGAGCGGCACTGCTTTGGTTGGTTGCTCTGTTGCCCTTTGAATACTCTTTGCTCACCACTCTTCTGTCCCGCACGTCACCACACCGGCATCTCTTTCCACACCCTAGGTGGACACCCCTCACAATGAGGTTCCCAGGCCTCGGGGTCCTCCTGCCCTTCAGCAAACCTCGCACACCTGTCTTATCTCCTCGTCTCCAACGCGCGAAGTACTCACCGAGACCAGCCGGCTTCTCACCACTGCTACCTTGGTCCGCGTCAGCATCGCCACCCACCCAACCCCCTATGCCCCTGTCCCTCGGGGTCTGGCCCAGATGCTCACCTGGTTCTCGCCCCGCAATCGTGGCCGGTCCCCTGGCAACCCATCGCCATCGTCGCTGGCGGGGTCCTCGGACCCCCCATAACCCAGGACGTGCGGGCAACCGCGGAAAGCGAAGTCCTCGAGCTCGCGCAGGAGGCGCTGCTGCTCCGCGGGCGCACCGCGCACCACCTGGCGCAGGCGGAACTGCACTTGCGCGAAGTGCGAGGACAGCGCAAGCAGCGCCGAGTCCAGCCGCCGCCGCTCAGCCCGCAGCCGCCGCAGCGTCCGGCCGGGAGAGTCGGGAGGGGAGCCCGGGGCCGCGCCTGGCTCCTCGGCTGCCGCCTCTTCCGAGAACGCAGCTGTCCCAGGCCCGGCCTCCGCCACTGCCCCCACCGGGGCCCAGCGCACCGCCTCGCAAGGTGGCGGCGACTCCTCTTCCTCTTCCTCTTCGTCCTTCGCCTTTGGACCAACGGCAGCTACCACCGTTACCGGCTCCGCAGACGCTTCGACAGCCGCCATCTTCCCGGAAACGCCGCCGCACGTCAGCCGCGCCCCCTCACTGCCATGGCAACGGCGCGCTGTCTGGGAAACCCGCAGGAGCGGGTGGGCGGGGCACATACGTCAGACACTTTATCGTCACCTGGGGCGGGCCTTCCCAGGGGACTTAACTGGGGCTGATAATTTTTTGTTGAGCGCCTATCGTGAATCAGACACTGAGTGCCCTGAGCGTTGGAGAAACGAGTGAATGAAGCCAGGAGCAAGTTATTCGGTGTGCACGTTATCTAGTGTGGCTCTTGCCCTGGTCCCCGTGGGTGGGTGGTCTATTCCTAACCTGAACATTTCTGGAGACCCAGAGATGTGAAGGACTGCCGGGATTATGCTCTCCCAGACTCTCTCTGGAGTGCAGATCCCTTGGCTGTGTGGCCACATCCCCCCTTCCTCTAAGGCCTTCCCCGACCATATAAGGAGAGGCAGCTGCTGGGGGCGTCCCCAGTATCTAAAGATAGCGGTCTCTGCTTCGGACTCCAAACGCCACCCGGTAGCAGGAGCCGCCATGGCAAGGTGAGTGTTTCCAGTCGCCCTTTTCCCTGGAGATTCCTTGTCCCACCATTTTCTGGGCGCTCTGGGCCCTGCGAGGTCCCATGGAAACCCCAGACTCCGGGTCTCTGTAACTTTCGGGTGGTGAGGGAAGTGACCTGGATGTTCTCCATAACTCCCTACCTCTCAACTTTCGCACTCTCGATTCTCCCCAGGTTCACCCTCCCCGCTCCTCCCCACTCCCATCACGCCCCTTTCACTTCCTTCTGTCTCACTTAGCTCCACTTTGACAGGGCCATGGCATAAAACGTCCCTAAAAGTCCGCCCCCCCCCCTTTCCCCAATGCCCCCTGTCTTCCCTCTGCCACTCCTATGAAGCCCCACGGCAACTCCTCTTCAGGCAGCATGCCAGGACGCTGTGGTATGACAGGCCCAAATATGTGTTCATGGAGTTTTGTGTTGAGGATAGCACCGATGTCCACGTGCTCATCGAAGACCACCGCATTGTGTTCAGGTAATGGCCCTCCTCTCTGGACGGCCTGGTTTCCAGGAACCTTTCCTTTCTCCTAATGCGCCCATGCTCAGCCTGCCGCATTTCCTCAGCTGCATTGTCTCCTCAGCTGCAAGAATGCGGATGGAGTGGAGTTGTACAATGAGATTGAGTTCTATGCTAAGGTGAACTCCAAGGTAAGGGTGGGACAGGACAGTAAGGTCTGGATGGAAAGGCTGCTTGGGAAATTGGAGATTCATTCTACACCTCAGATCCTACCAATGAGGCTGTCTATCTGGCAGGACTCCCAGGATAAACGCTCCGGTCGTTCCATCACTTGTTTTGTGAGGAAATGGAAGGAGAAGGTGGCCTGGCCTCGACTCACCAAAGAGGATATCAAAGTAGGTGTGTGGGGAATGGCCTGCTCTTTCTCCTCTGCTCTCTGTGTACCTGCGGACATAGATCTGGGAATCACCCTTGGCTCCTTTCCCACCAACATTCAGTCACTCACAAGGTCCTACTTGACTTCCTAAATATTCTTGAGTCTGTTACTTTGTCTCTTCTAATTCAGGCCTCATCCATCACTGGGTGAGGTTTATTGCATATTTTCAGTCCTACCCTCAATCCATCCTTTGTACTGCTCCCAGCATGGCCTATCTAAAACACGCATTTGAGGGGCGCCTGGGTGGCGCAGTCGGTTAAGCGTCTGACTTCAGCCAGGTCACGATCTCGCGGTCCGTGGGTTCGAGCCCCGCGTCAGGCTCTGGGCTGATGGCTCGGAGCCTGGAGCCTGTTTCCGATTCTGTGTCTCCCTCTCTCTCTGCCCCTCCCCCGTTCATGCTCTGTCTCTCTCTGTCCCCAAAATAAATAAAAAACGTTGAAAAAAAAAATTTAAAACACGCATTTGAACAGTACCTGGCTGGTTCAGTCGGCCCAGCATGCGTCTCTTGATCTCAGGGTTGTGAGTTTGAGGCCCATGTTGGGTATAGAGATTACTTAAAAGTAAAATCTTTGAAAAAAAAAAAAAAAGAAGAAGAAAATGGAGATTCTGATCACACTGGCCTAAATTCCCAAATGCCAGGGGCACCTGACCAGTCCAGTTGGTAGAGCATGCGACTGTTGATCTTGGGGCTGTGAATTCAAGCCCCATACTGGATGTAGAGAATTACTTCATAAATAAATAAATTCCCAAATGGAGCTTTAAATGGAGCATGTGCACCGCACTTTACTCCTTTTCAGTAGCACCCTCTTTCAGGCATTTGAACTTGTCACTTCTGCTCTTTGGGTTGAAATTCAAGGACCACAGCGTGACATATAAGCTATTCCTCCCTTCTGGAGCATCATATCCCATTAGTCTCTGCCCTAAACTTTACATTCTAGCCATAGCAAATGTCTTGCAACTCTTTCGCACACACCAGGCTATTTCTCATTACTTTACCTTTGCTCATGCTGTGCCTTCTTCCTGGAAAGCCATCATCACTACCTGTGCCCACCTAACCCTTGCACATCCTTTAAGTCTCTGCTACTCTAAGAAGCCTGGGCTCCTATAGTTCCTTTCTGTGTTTCCGTAATATCCCTTGCGTAAGCCACCACCACCCTTTCCACGCTGTTATTATTATAATGATTTATTTAAATTTCCCTTCCCCACTTGCTTTGTGATGGCTGGGACTATATATATTAAACATTTTCTTGAATGAATTTTGTTAACATTTATTTATTTTTGAGAGGGAGAGAAAGAGAGAGAATGAGTAGGGGAGGGACAGAGAGAGAGGAAGACAGAGAATCCAAAGCAGGCTCTGCGTTGTCATTGCAAAGCCCAACATGGGGCTCAAACCCACAAACTGTGAGATCATGACCTGAGCTGATGTCGGACGCTCAGCCAACTGAGTCACCCAGGTGCCCCTCTGTTAAACCTTTTAGAATCGCAATGCCAAGCTCAGAGTCTGGCCCATAGTACGTGTTCAATAAATAGCTGTTAAAATCAATGAGTGAGTAACTTCTTGTTTATAAGAACTTAGAACACAGGCCTCCAAGGGTTATCTCCAACTCCAGGGGATGCAGCTTGTCTGTCTTGCTTGGTTGATTCCTATAGTATTTTATGACACACTTATCTTTCTAGAGGTATTATACCTCTATTCAGTCAGCTTCTGGAGGGCCAAATTTCTATGCTTTTCCATCTCCTACAATGCCTGGCATTGTGCATCACACTTAGTAGATTCCTGGCAAATCTTTGCGGATGATGATGATGGCATCCTGGAAAGGGGCTAGTCAAAGAAGTGCTGTGGGGAAGGAAGACTGTACCCCCAATGGCCTTCTTTGCCCCTAAGCATGACCCTGTGCACACGGCCATGTTCTTCTGTGCACTTGTGATGCTCTATACTTTCCTCTTGCAGCCGGTGTGGTTGTCTGTGGACTTTGATAACTGGAGAGACTGGGAGGGGGATGAAGAGGTGGAGCTGGCTCAGGTGGAACACTATGCAGAGGTAATGCCATTTTCTGCCCATCTTGATCATTCTCTGTGTCTCTGCTCATACGGAGGACTGTCATCAGGGCTAGAGAGAGATAGATGAGCTTGTCTCATTCGTGCTCATATTGTTTACATATTTTGTGCGATGTTTATTTAGGAGGGTTGGGAGAAATGAATATTAGTGAAATTGTACACTTGGATTCATGCATTAGTCACAGAATTCTGAAAAAGTGTGGCAAAGCCTTTACCAACTTTTCTGTCATTCTGTCATTCTATTTTCTGTGTGTGTGTGTGTGTGTGTGTGTGTGTGTGTGTTTCCTGAGCCAGAACAACTTCATGGGAAGCTCAAACTAAGCAGTATAAAAATTTACATCATAAAACAAATAAATTGCGCCCTGCCATATATTATTTGGTTTTAGAATTTCAGCTACTATTTATTCAAGTTGCCAAAATACTAACAGACTGTAACCTGCATTAGTAAGAAGGATGCTGTGTGTGTGTTTCAACATCCTTTTAAAAAGGGGATCGAGGGGCGCCTGGGTGGCGCAGTCGGTTAAGCGTCCGACTTCAGCCAGGTCACGATCTTGCGGTCCGTGAGTTCAAGCCCCGCGTCGGGCTCTGGGCTGATGGCTCAGAGCCTGGAGCCTGTTTCCGATTCTGTGTCTCCCTCTCTCTCTGCCCCTCCCCCGTTCATGCTCTGTCTCTCTCTGTCCCAAAAATAAATAAACGTTGAAAAAAAAAAATTAAAAAAAAAAAATAAAAAGGGGATCGATTCACTTTTCTCCAGTTCATTCCAGTGATGTGTTAGGGGCTGTACAGATAAGGCAGTTGTCTGACTGGGACCATTCTCCTGTGGTCCATCAACATACAGGTTGCTCTTCCCTTGCCCTTCTTTTCTTTTGTAATCATTTTTCTCTTCCTACTAGCTTTTGAAGAAGGTCAGCGTCAAGAGACCTCCCCCTGGCATGGATGACCTGGATGTGAGTAAAGCCTGCCTTTCAACCCTTTGGTTTCCTTTTAGCCCTAAAAAATAAGATACTAGAAAGCTCTTGTTATGGTCCTTGGCACACCATAGTTTTCTCAGTGCATGTCAGCCAAATTTGGATTTGACACAGGAGGTTGAATATTCTTCTCCAGGCTGTAGAAAACCCCAGCAAGACCCTCCTCCCTCCCATCTCCCCTCTACTTCTCTATCCTAGAGCAGACCTGGCCCTGTTGACTGCATTCACAGTTGTAAGGAGCAGTGGCCTGAATTGAAATTCTGAAACCATGTGATGGTTGACACAGTGTTGTTAATTGAGTGCCAGTGGTTTATTTTATTTTTGAAAGTATAAATCCTTCTGTCAGTCTACCAGGAAGTGGTATGATTTAGAAAATCACAAAAGAAAACTTGGTGAGCGGGAGGGAGTGAGTAGAGTTTGTAAACACAAATGTTCACTCTTTGCAGATTCTACGGGCGCTTTTGTCTTTTTTTCTTTCCCTAGGATGATTCTGACAGTGCTGATGCAACAAGTAATTAACTTCTGTGACGACAGAGCTGGGGAGGAAGCTGGGGCATCTTCCAGTCGCTCTGAAAAGCTAGGGCCGGGGTCTTTGCCAGCTCTTAGCTGTGGGGTCTCCAGGATCTCTGAACTTTCCTAGAAACTCTTTTTACATGTCCTTTTATGTTTCATTTCTTTTTTCCTAGGCACTTGAGTATGGCTCCATCAGATGGCAGGATAGGAGAGTAGACTGGTGGGGCTCCTGACTTCCTACCAATTGGCTATAATCTTTGTGCTTGGGCCACTCATCAGGGCTCTCTTGAGTATTCGAGCATGTGTGTGTGGTAGAGCAAAAGCCAAAGAAGCAGCATATAGATTATAATAAATCTGTAAGAACAATTCTCTGTCTCCTTTCTTCTTGCACTTCTTCCTCCTGGAGGCAAACCTCTTCTACCTTTATTGTTCCTCTCAAGGGGTGGGGTGGGCGTTGCAGATCCTGGTCCTCACTGTTGAGATTGGAAACAGAAAGATCTTGGGAGTAGGCTTGTAACCTACATGGGACTTCCCCATGCCTACATCAATGCTTATGTCTCAGACCAGACACCAGCCTTTCTCTATACCCCTAGAACCATGTAAATTCTGCCACCCCTAGAACTAGCCAGAAACCCACCTCAGCTTCCTGCATAATCCAGAAATTTCTTTGCACTTTAATAGCTAATTGTTACATTAGTTAATGCCTATATCTGTTTGCTCTTCCATCCATTATCTACCCCATTCATCCACAAACATTTTTTTGAGTGCCTAATGTGTACTTAAACTGTGACTTAGACAAAATGCCGTACCCACACTTTGCCCTTGAACTCATGGTAAAGTACTGAGATTTGTTTAAAAAATTAAACTTCAAAAGTTTATGTCAATCATATATAGATACAGTTTAAAAATTTGGGGCGCCTGGGTGGCGCAGTCGGTTGAGCGTCCGACTTCAGCCAGGTCACGATCTCGCGGTCCGTGAGTTCGAGCCCCGCGTCGGGCTCTGGGCTGATGGCTCAGAGCCTGGAGCCTGTTTCCGATTCTGTGTCTTCCTCTCTCTCTGCCCCTCCCCCGTTCATGCTCTGTCTCTCTCTGTCCCAAAAATAAATAAACGTTGAAAAAAAAAATTAAAAAAAAAATTAAAATAGTATAGAAGGGTATAAAATTTAAAGTTGAATTTGTACTCCTTTAAGAGAGGTAACTACTGTTAATAGTTTCTCTGATAAATTGATATATCTGTATATGTATATACACTGTACACATAACTTGCATTAATACTTATAGCTTATGTAATCATATTGTATTATATAGTTAGCTGATATATAAAACAATACATATGAAACAAACATACAGTTACTTACATATAAGATAATATATATTAAATCTTGGGGCGCCTGGGTGGCTCAGTTGGTTAAGCAACTGACTTCCGCTCAGGTCACGATCTCACGGTTTGTGGGTTCGAGCCCCACATTGGGCTCTGTGCCGACAGCTCAGAGCCTGGAGCCTGCTTTGGATTCTGTGTCTCCCTCTCTCTCTGCCCCTCCCCCACTTGTGCTCTGTCTTTCTCTCTCTCTCTCTCTCTCTCAAAAATAAATAAAATATAAAAAAAAATTTTTAAACTTAATAGACCTATAAGCAAATGCAGTGTGTGTACACAATTGAAATCATACTATGTACATTTAAACCCGGCTTGTTTAAACTTAATATATATTGGGGCTGTTTCCAAGTTGGTGTATATAGATCTAACTATTTTTCATGGCTACATGGTATTCAACTAAATATACTTTCCACAATGTAACTGATTCCTCACTGAGGGACATTTAGGTTGTTAGTCTTTTTCAGTTTTCAAACAATGCTGCAACAAGGATTCAAAAATAGATCTTTATATGTTTGGCAAGAATATCTGTAGGGTAAATTCCTAGAAGTGGAATTGCTAGGTCAAAGAGTAGTAGATACATTTAAACGTTTTGATAGCTGTTGCCCAAGTTGCTCCTAGCTAAACTGGACCCATTCCTGCTCCCACCAACAGAGTGCCCCGTTCTTCAAAACCTTTTAGATACTCACAAAGATAAAAAAATTGTACTTGACTTAATTTACTTTTAATTATAAGATTGTTCGTTGTTTATTTTTATTAGTGATTGGTATCTCTTTTAAGGTGCTCTGTCCATACCTTTTGCCCATTTTGCTATTGACATTACTTCTTAATCTTTTTAAAAAGTCTGATAATACAAAGTTGTACTTGTATCATGCTGTACAATTTACTAAGTCTTTATATATTATCTTAATACAAATTTTGAACCTCATATCAACCTTATAATTAGGTTTTCTTCATAGGTGATTGAACGGGTAACAATAGGTGGCAGAGTTGGGACTTGAACTTGTATAGCATATGTCCCTCCCTTATCCACAATTCTGAAAACCGAGAAAAAATCTGAAAACCCACTTAAAAAAATTGGCAGCAAAACTCATTTGACAGCAAAACCTGACCTAAAATGATGTGAAGCTATTTATAGTATTCGTTTATTCTGTTTAGTGCATTTATTTCTCAGCATAAATAGTAATGCTTTGGATGACATGGTGTTGCTCCAGAATTCCAAATGGAACACATGGGGGTTCATAACACATACATACATTCACAAAGAAAACACATGGTGGGTATGCTCTGCATTACTGCCTAAAATCTGAAAAAATCCTAAATTCTGATACACCTGGCGTCTTCAAGCTTTTTATTATTTGCTTTAAGAAAGCAGGAAGTTAATTCTAACATTTAATCTGTTTAACGTTTTAAGGCGCTGATTACAGTTTGTTAATTTCTGTTAGCCTTTCTTTTCTACATTGTCCAGTTAGGTAACACTAGTCACATGTGGTTATTGAGTGCATGTGATTATTGAGTACCGAGATGTGGCTAGTGCAAGCTGAGACGTGCTATAAGCATAAATACACATCAGCTTTTGAAAATTTTGTGCAGAAAAAAAATCTCACTTAATTTTACACTTATTAAATGACATAATATTCTGGATCTGTTGGTTTCAATGAAACATTAGCGTATATGGCTTGCACTAATTTCTATTGGGCAGCAGTGCCCTGTATCCATGTCAGTACCCCTCGCCCCAACCTCGTCTTTCCCCAGCCGAGACTGCGGGAGGCTGAACTAAGTGCCTTGACAAGTCCCGGCCGAGCGCAGTTTTATTTTGTTTTCAGGTCCTTCCAAAGTCTTCAAACAGTTGCTAGGCGCCCCGGAACGTCTGCAAATCGCGTTTTCGGTAAATTTGTCCAAGCCACACCCCGTCCCTTGTCCTCGTGCTTCTGCGCGGAGACGCGCTCTCAGTGAAGATTGTCCCGCAGGGCTCTCCGTCCGCCCGCGGGCCGTCCAGTGTGCGCGGGTTCCCGCGTTCTCCGCGTCCCGGGAGACAGCGGCGATGGCGTTCCGGTGTCAGCGGGACAGCTATGCCCGCGAGGTGCGGCCGGCTGGGCGAGGCACCTGCAGCTGCCGGGCGGATGGGGCGGTGCGGGAAGATGGAGCCGCGTGCAGGGGCTGCGGGGAGAGACTCAGTCCCGGTGTCTTGAGGGCTGGGGTCCGCCTTATTCTGTGTCCCTCTCTGTGCAGTTCACCACCACCGTGGTCTCCTGCCGTCCCGCGGAGCTACAGACCGAAGGAAGCAACGGCAAGAAGGAAGTGCTGAGTGGCTTCCAAGTGGTGCTGGAAGACACGCTGCTTTTCCCCGAGGGCGGGGGACAGGTACCAGGCCCGCGCCTCACCCCGACCCGCTCCCAGGAAGCCCCTCATTCCTTTCTGCTCAGGAAATGCCCTCTTGCTCCTCTGCCCCAGCCGTGATGAATACAGATGGAAGTTAGTTCAATTCAGCTCGTTTGTTCATTCAACAGATACTTACCAACGCATACTTATTGGGTCATAACATATCCTGGGTACTTACTCCAGGTTCTGAGGATAAGGGGTGAACAAGACAGTATCTCTACATACAGAGAATATTTATCGGAGAAGACAGACAAAATGGTGAATAGATAAAATAGAGGGCTTGGTTTGGTAAGTGCTCTAAAGAAAATTAAAGGTTGAGGGAAAGACAGTCATGGGATGTTCTCCTAAGTAGGGGGGAAGTTATTTCAGTACAGACCTAAGTGAAGGGAGTGGGTAAACCATTGCAGTTACCTAATGGTGTTTGTGGGAAAGGAGCAAGTATTCCAGGCAGCGAGAAAACAAGTGCAAAGGAATTAGGAATTAGCTTAGGGTGTTTGACAGGGACTGGAAACGCTCCCCCTGGGGGAGCACAACAGAGGACTGGCTTATTTGTGCTGTGATGGGATAGGGACAAGGTCCAACATGAACTAGAGAAAGGAGGGTAATAACAGCAAAAAGGTGGGCATTATGGGAGAGGCTTTTTCCAGCAGGGATAATAGCACAGACAAAGGCAGGGAAGGCTGAAGGAAGCCGACAGGTCTAGTTAAAGGCAAGTAGTCTAATATAGTTGGAGCCTATGGTGTGTGTTGATGACAGGCTGGAGGTGACCTTGGAAAGGTCAGTTGGGGTCAGTTCAGAGGAACTTGAAGGATGTGTTAAGGTGTGTGGACTTCATCCAAGAAGCTGTGGTGAACCATGAAGTACTTAGGCAAAGAAGTGAAATGAGAGAACATGGTCAGTAAACTTGATAGTGAGAAAGTTCCAATTTCATATCAGCGTCATTATTACAGGAGGTTTTCTGCTGAAGGAAGACCTGTAACCTCAGGCAACTATAGAAAGACTCATTGTATACGTTTCTTCCCTAATTCCTTGAGACTATTAGGTCTTTTTCCTGTGAACTCCTCTAGAACAGTGTACTTTTTAAATTATAGCGTGTTGTAGATCATATTGCAGTGACCCGTGTGTGTGTGTCTGTATTTTTTTTCCAGACCCTTAAGATCCATGAGGGGCTTTGTCTTGTTTATATTGTATTCTGGGGTCATGGCCAGATCTTGTAAGCAGGTGGCACTAGATATTTTTTTAAGTGAATGAATGTTTTTGTTCTTTATTTTTTTTAAAGTAATCTCTACACCCAACATGGAGCTCGAACTCATGACCTGGAGATCAAGAGTCGCATGCTCCACTGACTGAGCCAGCCAGGCGTCCTTAAAATGAGTGAATATTTTTGTATCTAATTCTAGTAATAGTGCGGAGGATGGAAGGAAAATCAAACCATTTTAGAAACTCTTGGAAGATAAGAATCTAAAGGCAGTGAGAGTGACGATTACATTTCTTTGGGTTTTACTAAAATCTTTGTTTTTGTAGTTATAATCTCTGTTTTAAGTCTGCTGTTTTGTTCTCAAGAACAAAATATATGGGTGTTCAGAGTGAAGAGAATAGAATCCCCTCACAGAACAAAGTGGACCACCTCACCGGACAGTGCTTCTTGTCCCTTAGGGAATCTCAGATTCTGGGTGTGTTCCTTACATACATTCCCTAGAGGGTCTTTGTATCCAGGAGTTAAGGTGAGCTCTGTCTCCCACCGCTGATTAGTTTTACTTCTTTCCCCAGCCTGATGACCACGGTACGATCAATGACATCTCTGTGTTGCGAGTGACCCGCCGCGGGGCTCAGGCTGATCATTTCACACAGACAGCCCTGGCCCCAGGGACTGAGGTCCAGGTCCGGGTGGACTGGGAGCGAAGGTTTGACCACATGCAGCAGCATTCAGGTAGGCGGGGCGGCCTGGGGGATCTGCAGGAGGGGCTGTTGCCATGGATGGGAATGCCATAATGATTGGGACGTCTTTGGGTTCTCTAGGGGTTAACCTTTTGGAAAGGACAGACGTAATCAGAATCAGCTCCGTTTCAGACAGTAGGTGAAAAATGTTATAACAACGTGAACAATTAAAGTAAAAGTATTAGAATAACCTCTGGATTTGAGTTTTACCAACCTCCCGCTTTTTGGCTTTACCTGGATATCTCCTAGGCTCTTTAAATTCAACGTGTTCAAAACGGACTTAAATAGGCATTTCCTCCCCCAGACCAGGTGTTCGTGAACATCCACCTGGTTGCTCAAATCCTGAAAGTCAGTGCAGACACCTCTTTGGGGAGAGCCAACCACTGAGTCCTGGCAGTTTATCTTCTGAACATCTCTCCACTTCCTTCCACTGTTAGCACAGTCATCCTGGTCCCAGCTCTTTGTCTTTCCCCCAGACGCCTGATAGAGGTCATTTGTGAAACGGCATCATAAAGCTTTTTGTAGGGTTCTCGTGAGGATTTTCAGTAAAATATCTGATAAGAGTATTATTAGCCAGTACCCGGCAGGTCTTCCACGGGGAGAATCTCTGTGATGATATCAGGGAGCATGTGGCTGGCTGCACTTCTCACTCTACCCTGTCTCTTGCTCTCTCCGCTCAGGGCAGCATCTCATCACAGCAGTTGCTGACCATCTGTTCGGGTTGAAGACCACATCCTGGTGAGCAGGGGACCTAAGACTAACCATAGGTTGCAGGTCCCAGACTGGCAGCTCCTCTCCCAGTCACTAATGGGTCGGGGTAGGAGGATAAAAGAAAGGATAGGGTTCAAAATCTGCTGTGTTCTCCTGTTCCCCTTAGGGTGGGGGTGGTGGGTGACCTTGTGTGTCTCAGGGGAAGCATGAGGATGCGAGAAGGAAAGAACATGGAGTTTGGAGCCCAGAGAGCCAGGGGGTGAATTCTGGCTGCATGATCTTGATCACATTCCTTCCTACTCCTCACCCATAAAAAAGGAAATGACTGACAGTCTCT
The DNA here is from genome assembly GCF_028749965.1 of Puma concolor. Taxonomy (NCBI): domain Eukaryota; kingdom Metazoa; phylum Chordata; class Mammalia; order Carnivora; family Felidae; genus Puma; species Puma concolor. Next base: position 43,107,652 of record NC_141680.1, on the reverse strand, counting down.
ACCTTGGAGGGTTTTTGTGAGGATTAAATAAGATAATTTATGTGAACGTTCTTTGTAGACTTTGTTATATTCTTACTGTCATCATCAGCACCCTGTGACTGCCGCACTTCTTCTGGCAGGGAGTTAGGGCGGCTCCGGAGTGTGATTGAGCTGGACAGCCCCTCTGTGACTGCAGAGCAGGTGGCTGCCATTGAGCAGAGCGTCAATGAAAAAATCAGAGACCGCCTGCCTGTGAATGTGCGAGAGCTGAGCCTGGATGACCCTGAGGTGGAGCAGGTGAGGGAGAGCCAGTGCGGCAGCGTCTGTAGAATGGCCCTTCAAGGGCCCGTCATCAAAATTCAGACGGCCCTTCTCCCTCTGCTGTGTTCCAGGTGAGGGGCCGGGGTTTGCCCGACGATCATGCTGGGCCCGTTCGAGTTGTTACCATCGAGAGCGTTGATTCCAACATGTGCTGTGGGACCCATGTGAGCAATCTCAGTGACCTTCAGGTGGGTAAAGAAGGGCTCTTGAGTGGTTGGGAGAGAGGGTGTTAGGGAAGTGGGGATCACGAGAGGGCTGAGGGCGATCGAGGGGGACAGCTGAGGAGGCCCGGCTGAAGTCACTCCTTCAGTGCTTCCCAGCTGGGGCACAGGTCTAGGGATCTCCTCCCCTCGGCTCTGGCACCTGCTTCAGTTTATACCTGTGCTTGTGTTACTCCCTTGCCTCATGTAGGTCATTAAAATTCTGGGCACCGAGAAGGGGAAAAAGAACAAAACCAACCTGGCATTTCTGGCTGGGAACCGGGTGCTGAAGTGGATGGAGAGAAGCCACGGAACTGAAAAAGCAATGACCACGCTGCTTAAGTATGCCCCCTGCTGCCCCCATGTCTCAGGTTCTGGCCACCCCAAGTTCAGCTCTCCTACCTGTAGGGTAGACAGTTCTCTCTTTATCTCGGGGCGGACGGGGTTGGGGGTAAGATGCAATCGTAAGTGATGAAGCACTTTGGATGGTAAGTCAGACCCATGTAAAATGGTTTATTCCTTTATATCTTCTTCGTCAGTTGCTTAGGCAGCCTCCTTGGAAGGTCCCCAGGTCCCCATCTGGAGGGAGACTGTCAAGAAGGGCATCATGGTGGGGCACCTGGGTGGCTCAGTCGGTTAGGTGTCCGACGTCAGCTCAGGTCATGATCTCATGGACTGTGAATTCGAGCCCCGCATCAGGCTCTGTGCTGACAGCTCAGAGCTTGGAGCCTGCTTCGGATTCTGTGTCTCCCTTTCTGTCTGCCCCTCCCCTGCTCACATTCTCTGTCTCTGTCTCTCTCTCAGAAATAAGTAAACGTTGGGGCGCCTGGGTGGCGCAGTCGGTTAAGCGTCCGACTTCAGCCAGGTCACGATCTCGCGGTCTGTGAGTTCGAGCCCCGCGTCAGGCTCTGGGCTGATGGCTCGGAGCCTGGAGCCTGTTTCTGATTCTGTGTCTCCCTTTCTCTCTGCCCCTCCCCCGTTCATGCTCTGTCTCTCTCTGTCCCAAAAATAAATAAACGTTTAAAAAAAAAAAAAAAAAAAAAAAAAAAGAAAAAAAAGAAATAAGTAAACGTTAAAATTTTTTTTTTTTTTTTTAAGAAAGAAGGGCATCATGGATATACACCTCATCCCAAAAGCAGTTTGGAAAGCCGGGCAGGTGACCACACACCTCTCTCTTGCAGGTGTGGAGCAGAGGATCACGTGGAAGCAGTGAAGAAGCTACAGAACTCTACCAAGCTCTTGCAGAAGGTGATTTATTCCATCGAGGTTGGAGAGGGCCTCACCAGTTGTGTAGCTCATCAGAGCCGGTGTGAGGGGGAATGAAGTGGGGCGAAGATGGTGAGCTCCCCTGTTACTCCTTCTGTCTGTTGAGTTCTGGCATCTGTTGCAGAACAACCTGAATCTGCTCAGAGACCTGGCCGTGCACATTGCCCACAGCCTGCGGAACAGCCCGGACTGGGGAGGTGTGGTCATGTTACATAGGTGAGACACAGGGTATGGGGCTGCTGGGCTTGGGGCTCAGCCTCTCCCCTGGGTGCAGTGCCTAGTGGGAGGTGGGTCACTCACTGCTTTCTCAAGGCTGAGCAGACCTGAGGGGATGTGTTACCTTCCAGATTTCCTGGGTTCTATAAGAGCATTTTCATAGTAACACTGTAACTTTCATCACCACCTTCCCTCACCTCCTTCATCATCTAACAGATGTCTCCTTACCTGACCGATCTTGTTGAAGGGAGACAGAAATAAATACAAAGCATGCTATAAACTGCCGAGAAGGACATGTTGCTGGCTCTCAGCCAGCACTCTCTGTCTTTGCTGAGAGAGTCTGGGACTTTGCACAGACAGCCTGCCGCAAGGCCAGCCTTATGAGGAGGAGAGGGGCTTCCTGCAGTTTCCCATCTCCTGCTCCAAGCTGGATCTGACGTCTGTGTCCTTTGTTGTAGGAAGGAGGGGGATTCTGAGTTCATGAATATCATTGCCAATGAGATTGGGTCAGAGGTAAGAGGAGCATGAGATTCTTGATCTCTCCTGGGTAGAGACCTAAGTGAGGGGCATTAGTTTAGCTGAAGTCCCTCCCGTGAATGCATGAAGAGTAGGCAATTGAAATTTATTCAGTACTGGTTTTTTTTTTTTTAGCACTAGCTGTGAGATCTGTGATAGTGACCTCTCTGGGGCTGCGATATTTACCAGCTTCTGAGTTCCTTTTATCAGAGCTGAAACTCTTCCAAGTCACCCACATTTATATGTGCCAAGGGCCTGGTTTTAGAAGCGATGGGGCTGGCTAGGCCCTTTGAAGGCCATCCTTTCCATTTTCCTTCTCCTCTGGCTTCCGGTGCCATCCTGGTAGTCTGCAACTTCATGATTTCCAGGTGTCTCTTTTGCATTTACTCCAAAAAAACACTCTTTGGGGTACCTGCCCCGGGCCAAACAGTATACATGTCTCTTTTTATAGTCCTGTGTAAAGCATACTGATTCTCAAGGAGCTCACTCTCCAGTCTGGGAGGCAAATGTACTGTATGGTGACATTTCTAATTTCGGGTGGTGAATGCTGGAAGTGGAACAACATGTTACCTGAAAGAGTGGGAGCCCCCAGGGGAGGGGCCTGCAGAACTGCCTAGTGGTCGTCAGATGAGGAAGCAAAGGTAGCCAGGCAGAGGGAGACAGGCAGCTTTAGACAGTGGCAGGCGCAGGCTGTGTGAGGGAAAGCGGTGGGCAGGCTGCAAAAGTTGATGCGAGTCAGGTCACAAAAGGCATTTAGTGCCTGGCCATGGTCAGCAGCCTTCTGCCTTCTTCTTAATGTTTAACCTAAGTTCCTATAGTCATTCTCAAAAAAGTTTCTTGGCCCTGGTGGGCCAGAGCATAGGGGCTGCATTATCTCTCATCAGGAACATCACTCATGGTTTAAGGGCAAAAGTCTGATCTTGAGAGTGAGGAGAGGGCAGCATTTAGGGGGATTGACCCTACTTCTCAAGTATCAGGACTTCTCTTTATCTTACCTCCTAGGAGACCCTCCTGTTCTTAACTGTGGGTGATGAGAAAGGTGCTGGGCTCTTCTTACTGGCAGGGCCAGCTGAAGCCGTGGAAACCCTGGGCCCCAGGTAATCTGTGGACTGTCTGCACTAACCTGCTAGTAGAGCCCTTGACCCACAAAGAGGGCCACCACATCTGTGATCTCATTTTGATTCACATCACAGGCATATGAGGTGGGCTGAGCAGGAACAATTATCACCGCAGTCATTCCTAATTTTACAGACGAGGGACTACATATCATGTGCCTGAGATCTCACAGTTGGTAGAACTGAGACTCAAACCTAGGTCTTTTTTGCTCCAAATCTCCTATGCTTTTCTGTTTTTTCTTTTAGAAATTGAGATAACATAAATGACGCACGAATTCAGGTGCTGTATTATCACTAGGCCAATAAAACAGGTGACTAAGGCACCAGCAAAGCAGAGACACAGACCAACTATTCTGGAGGAGAGATTAGGATTTTAAGACTAAGTAAAAATCAGCATTGATGTAATTGTCATGGGAAAATTAGAACTTTGTTGAATTTCTTTACCCTCATTCCTTATATTTTCTTACTTTATTTTTCAATGTTTAAAAAAAAAAACATTACTTATTTTCAGAGAGAGCAAGCATGCGCACTTGAGCGGGGGAGGGGCAGGGAGGGGGAGAGAGAGAATCCCAAGCAGGCTCTGTGCAGTGAGTGCAGAGCCCGACTTGGGGCTCGATCTCACCAACTGTGAGATCATGACCTTAGCCAAAATCAAGAGTCTAGGACACTTAACCAACTGAGCCACCCAGGTGCCCCTATATTTTCTCACTTTAAATTAGATACAGAGCGTAGTGTCCCCTGTTCTTTCTGGTGTTTAGGGTTTTCAAAGTCCTGATTGGCTCTGATGAGTTTTCAAAGGAAAACATAAGAAATTAAAGCAGAGGTTCCTGACAGGCAGCCAGATGTGGCCTACAGATTAGTTTGGGCTGTTTACTATTTTAAATTTTTTATTTTATTTTTTTTAAGTAGGCTCCATGCCCAGCATGGAGCCCAGCACAGGCCAGGAGCTCGGGACCCTGAGGTCCGGACCTGAGCTGAGATCAAGAGTCAGACGCTTAACCGACTGAACCACTCAGGCACCCTTATTTTAAAATTTCAAAGTTAGTTGTTACATTTTAAAACTGGGAGATTTATACATAAAAATGTAGAGTTCTAGCATTTCTCAAAAAAGGAAAAGAAAGGCATGCTCTGGCAACACTGGGCCCACATGGCAATAGCTGTGAGGAACTGGGTGGTGACTGCCTGCTTCAGACAGGACAGGCTTGTCCCTCTGTCCACATTCCCCTCCCTTCTCACTCACCCCCCCAGCTTGCTTCACTGCTGCTCCCCACAGGCTTTTGTGTCCACAGCCCCTTACCCCTAGTGGACACTCCCAGGAGTGTTGCCATAATTTATCTAGCCTCCCATTTCTAGACTCTTCTGTTGTATCCAGTTATTCACGCTTTTTAAAAAAATATGTAGAACAACAAATACTAGTTCAATTTTTGTTCCCCAAGTTCTTCACTTTTACAATAAACATGGTCCATATATCTGTGCATATGTGCAAGTATTTTTAAGAAGGGTTTCTAGAAGCCATCTTTCTTTCCCCTCGGCCCTGGCTGTGGGGAAGGACTCTGAGCTGCCCTTGGTTTTTCTGTGGCCTTTCCCTTGAAGACTTCCTGCCTGAATGTCTCTCTGCTCCCCAGGGTGGCTGAGGTCCTGGAAGGCAAAGGGGCCGGGAAGAAAGGCCGCTTCCAGGGCAAGGCCACCAAGATGAGCCGGCGGGCAGAGGTGCAGGCGCTTCTCCAGGACTACATCAGCACTCAGAGTGCTGAGGAGTGAGGATCTGGACACTTCCCTGGGGCTCCTGCTGTTGAGAACGGGCCTCCTGTGACCACAGAGTCTCTTGGACAATAAAATAGCTTGACTTGGAATGGTTATGGTACCACATGCATATGACTGATTTATTCAGTATTCTCTGGTGTGTTTACGCGATGAGTATCTGTGAATAAACAGCTTTCTAATTTGGCCCCTGTTAGTCATAACCTCCACAAGGGAGCATTATGTTGAGGAAGTGTACTAATTTCTCTAAAGAGCAGCTGCAACCTTTCTTCCTGTGGAAATGTGACTGTCTAGGGGAGGGCGAGTCAGTCTGGAGGTTCAACCTAGGGCTTAGATTCAATCATATCTCCTCGTTTTCTTTTTTTTCCCCTTATTTTCCTATTCCTGTGTTTTAGAACTAAAAAGTATCAATGACTTTGCAAATAGGTCAAGAGGCCACACAAATATAGTAGAAAGATGCTCTAAGTGTGTTACTGAGACAGAAAAGAGATAGAAAAAGGTATCCCGGAAGACTAACCCAAAGAGAGCTTGTGTCACATTATAATTATTTTAATGTTTATGGATTTTGAGAGAGATCCCAAGCAGGTGCCTCACTGTCTGCATAAAGCCCGTCGTGGGGCTCAATCCCACTAACTGCGAGATCAGGACCTGAGCCGAAATCAAGAGTCGGACGCTTAACTGACTGAGCCATCCAGGCACCCCTGGTGTCATATTATTGAGACTTTCAGAATCACTGTTAGAGATCAAGAGGGATACGTAATGATAAAAGGAAGACAAAGTATTCTAAATTTGCATCTAATAACGGCCTCAAAATATGTAAAGCAGAAGTTGACAGCTAAAAGAAGAAACACAAATCCATGCTTGGTGGAGGATTTAAACCAATCTTTCAGCAACTGTTAGGACAAGAGGAAGTATCTCGAAGTTAAGAACAAAGACATTGGAGTTTCATAGACCCGAGTAGAAGTCCTGGCTTTGTGCACCCATGGGTGGTAAAACCAGAAAAAAAGAAAGTGATTATTTTATTTATTTTTAAACTTAGTGTTTGTTTATTTTTGAGGGAGAGGGACACAGTGTGAGCAGGGGAGGGGCAGAGAGAGAGGGAGACACAGAATCTGAAGCAGGCTCCAGGCTCTGAGCTGTCAGCACAGAGCCTGACGATGGGGGACTCAAACTCACGAGCTGTAGGATCATGACCTGAGCCAAAGTCAGACACTCAACCGACTGAGCCACCCAGGCGCCCCAGAGATCCATTTTTTTTTTTTAATGTTTTTTATTTTTGAGGGAGAGAGTGCAAGTGAGGGAGGGACACAGAGAGGGAGACAGAATCCAAAGCAGGCTCCAGGCTCTGAGCTGTCAGCACAGAGACCTACACAGGGTTTGAATCCACAGAATTCGAGATTATGACCTGAGCCAAAGTCGGACATTTAACTGGCTAAGCCACCCAGGTGCCCCAACAGAGACCCATTTCAATTTTATTTCGTGTGTGTGTGAGATCTCCCTTTGTCCTCTGTTTCTGCTTCATCAGGGTGTGATACGAGAGCAGTGGACTGGAGGCCAACCTTGATTGCCATCGCTCATGTGCGTTCTGCTCACAAAGACCTAAGATAACCATATAATTTATTACCCAAACTCAGATACCTCAAAGGGTGAAGCGGGTGCTCCACACGTGACACTAGAACCACAGTCGCAAACCAGGATGGTCTCCCTGCTGAGACTCTCCCTGAGCTTTAGTTTCTCGACTTCAAAATAGGGATGTGAACACAGCACCTAAGAAAGAAGGAACTTCCTGAAATATGAAAAATACAGGGTCGATTGTCATTTGTGAGGTTCACCCAAAAATGAAGCAGAATGAGTTTAATCATTTATTAGAGTAACATTAAATGAGCACAAGCAGAACAATAGGTATTATATTAATCAGCACAAAATGTGATAGAGTTTAATGTACACATACACACATAGATTATATATTCAGGAACATTGGTGTAACTCACTTTTACAGCATAGAAATCATGAGAAGGGGCTCCTTCCTCTTAAGTTTTATGACTTAAGTGCCCATGAATTGCTGAAGACCTTTGATACTGTGGCTCGCACCAAGGCGAGGGTCTCCCGTGTGCCTGCAGGTGCATGTATAGGTATTGGGTCTGATGTTAGTATGGGAAACAAAAGATGTCAGATAAGAGATGGACACAGAGCAGGAGGCAGACTGAATTTAAGAAGGCAGCGTGCCTAAATGTCCTGAGTGGAAACCAGTGAGTCAGCTAAGCTACGCTAGAATGCCAGGTCTTTTCCTTAAGAACTTAAAGTCCTGGGCCTCACAGGGAAAACAGACGGCTCTACAGGCCCTAATGAAAAACTCTTTTGCATAAAGCTTGCATCTCTGGTTCCTTTCCTGAATTAGATCCAAACTATGACTAAAGCACCTTAGGTGGAGGGCAACCAAGGCTATTCGGGAAAGAGTGACGGAGAAATTTCCCTCTTTTTCCAGAAAGGTCTGCACCTTCTGTGCAGACTACCACCGGCAGAGAGCCAGACTCTCAACTTTAAGGAACAAGAGCGGGGCCCGTGTCCAGAGCAAAGAGGCTCTCGTAGGGACAGACTTCTCTCTCTTTTGCCCTTTCATAAACTCCCTGCAGAAGCAACCTGCAATCAAGGCTTGCTGGTCAATATCCCTGCTAGTCCTCAGATACCAACCTCAAAGCCAAGGTTTTCAGAAATAAGGGAGGAATCAACATTTTCTTCTGTGAACGTTCCCTCCCTTTTCCTTTCATGTCATCTAACTTGTTTTTGTTGTTGTTAACTGGTGCATATGATAAACAACCACAGAATTCATTTGTCCATATATTCCACAGATACTTACTGAGAAGGTAATGTGTGCCAGAAACTGATGTAAGAACTGGGCCACACTGGTAAATAACAGATGTGGTCACTGTGCTTACGGCATTTACTGCCATGGAGGAGACAGACAGGAAAGAGACGAGCAAATAAATGTAAAATTATACACTCTGTTAAGTCACCAAGGAAAAGAACAGGGCAAAGTAAAACAGGGTAATGGCGAGGGGAGCAGGGAAGGGTCATGGCAGTGACAGGGGAGGCCCGGGGAGAAGGTAGGCCCCCATGATCGCCAGCATCCATGGCACCGCAAATAAAGCGGTGTGCTGAATAGGCAAACAAAACCAGTTTGTTTTGGCAACTCTGCTGGTTTCCCTTCCCGCCAGATGGCCATCGTCGAGCCCCTTGATAGAAATTCTGGTGCTGGCTCAGTCGGTTGAGTGTCAGACTCCTGATTTCGGCTCAGGTCATGACTGAGCCCCATCCCATGTCTGGCTGCACACTGAACAGGGAGCCTACTTAAGATTCCCTCTCCCTTTCCCTCTGCCCTTCTCCCCTGCTCACGTATGCGTGTTCTCTCTCTCTCTCTGTCTATAAATAAATAAATAAATTCTAAAAAATAAAAATAAATTGAAAAGAAATTCTGGAGCTCCAAATTGTCCCCTAGCCCCAGAAGGTGACCAGGGTCTTGAAGAGGCTGCTGGATTCATTGCTGAGCCCTCTGTATTTTGGATGCCTTTCACCTGACCGTTAGAAGGAGGCAAAAAATAAGACAGACGTGAAGCTCATTTTCCTTCTGCATCCAAACGGACCTCTCCCCATCACTGCTGGACCATTTTTTCTGACCCCAAGAGGCCACCTTTCTCCCCACTAGCAGAAGCTAAACCCTGTGTTGCACCCTAAGCAGAAAGAGGGTGACAAAGACATCACCATTGAAGGCCTCATGAGCACAGGGAAGGCTCGCTTGATAAAAAAAAACTCTGCTGCTGGGGCGCCTGTGTGGCTCAGTCGGTTAAGCATCCGACTTCAGCTCAGGTCACGATCTCACGGTCCATGAGTTCGAGCCCCGCATCGGGCTCTGGGCTGATGGCCCAGAGCCTGGAGCCTGCTTCCGATTCTGTGTCTCCCTCTCTCTCTGCTCCTCCCCCGTTCATGCTTTGTCTCTCTCTGTCTCAAAAATAAATAAACGTTAAAAAATTAAAAAAAAAAAAACTCTGCTGATTGCAATCACAGGTATTGAAAAGCAGTCTTCAGTGCTACCACGCACTTTTTATTTTCTATTGTTTGGTATTGTTTACTTATTGATTGGTATTAAACCTGTACTTACCTAGTTCTGCCAGACATGGTGCGAAGCAGTTTGTAAATAACTCACTCAAGTCTCATAACAACTCCAGGAGATAGATCCTATTGTCATCCCCATTTTACAGGTGAGGATACAGAGATGCAGAGAGGTAAGGAGCTTGCCTGAGGTCACTCAGGTAGTAAAGGACAGGGCGCATTTTGAACCGGCAGCCTGCCTAACCACCATGCTGCTTGGCCTCTCTGAGTCTGCGAATATACTTTAAAAGACACAGCTTTATGTATATGATGAATATCTTTTTGCTTACAAACTAGTATCTCTCTCATGGTTAAATAAATGATTTTAAGATGGGAGCATTTAAGGATCTGAAGGCTGTCTGGTGCCTTTGGCAAGGAAAAAGGATCAATTAAGCAATCTACAAATAGAAGTGAAAACCTTTCATTATAACGTTGCCACGTAGCCTCTGTTTTACCTCTGTTAGGGCCTGCACGTACATTATAGTGCCAGAACTGAAAAACTAGGGGGTTATTCTTTTGGGGTCCAGAAGGTAAGCTCCTAAATCCCTACATGCAATTCTAAGCCTGTTGGTCTCCCCCTCCCTGTTACTCTGGGCTCAATCTCTATGGAGACAGTATTACATGCGCTTCGCAAACGACACTAGAAAAGGTGTATTTTTCCTGTTTTGGAGCCTTGGTGTGGGTGAATTGGGGCTTTCCACTCCGCTTGGAAAAGGCTGAAAAGCTGCCTCGCTGGAAAAGTTCAGCTGCCCGGTTTTATTTTGCTTAGCCTTTGCTCTGTTACCAGCAAGATGAACTCATCCTGAGGTTTTGCATGGAAACTAATTTTGAATTTTTTCTGCTCTCGTAATTTGCTTCTTGCCCAGGACCAGAATCCGTTAGCTGTCTTCATCCTAACACCCAGGCACCATCCTTTGCAACTCAACAGCAGAGGGTGCTGTGGGCCTGTGGCTGCCCAGGACTCTGCCAGGAAAGAAAAAAAAAAAGGGTAAAGAGCTCCTCCTTGTTGCCTGAAAGAGGGTTTCTTTCTTTCTTTCTTTCTTTCTTTCTTTCTTTCTTTCTTTCTTTCTTTCTTCTTTCTTTCTTTTTATAATTTTTTTTAATGTTTACTTATTTTTGAGAGGGAGAGACAGAGCATGAGTGGGGGAGGAGCAGATAGAGAGGGAGACACAGAATCCGAAGCAGGGTCCAGGCTCTGAGCTGTCAGCACAGAGCCCGACACGGGGCTCAAACCCACAAACCGTGATATCATGACCTGAGCCGAAGTCGATGCTTAACTGAGCCACCCAGGTGCCCCCTGAAAGAGGGTTTCTAATCATCTTGTTCCCCTGTTGCTCTGAAGACCTTGTCCATGGAATGTGGGGTTATCGGACGTTTCCCCAAATGCAAACAAGGAATCAAGAGATGAGGTGTGACCTTCCGGAAATGATTTGTTGTTTGTGTTTTTGAGAGTTTCAACCCTTCTCTGATTAAATAAATGCTTGGTATTTTATGCATGTACGTCCCCAAGACCAGAGATTTTGAATAGTGCCGAGTCCTAACTTAATTCAGAAAACGGTATTCATTATTTCCATTTTCCAAGACTCCCACGGAATTCCTTGTATCGATTCTATCAACGGCTACAAGACAACAGACGACTTTTTCTTTTCTTTTTTCATTTCATTTTTTTAAATGAAAGATTATTTTATTTTATTTTTGAGACTGAGAGAGCAAGTGAGCACATGGGAGGGGCAGGGAAAGGGGGAGGGGGACAGAGAGAATCCCAAGCAGGCTCCACACCATCAGCATGGAGTTCGACAGGGCAGGGTGGGGGGGGTTTGAACCCATGAACCATGAGATCATGACCTGAGCTGAAATCCAGAGTTGGACGCTTAGCAGACTGAGCCACCCATACGCCCCTCTTTTTCCATTTCCTTTTAAGCTGAGGCTTGAATGCTACCTCCAGGTTGTCTCTCAATTTTTCTCCCTTATCCTGAAACTCTGCATCAGTTTTTCCTGCTTCTTGACTTCCTACAGCCCCTTTACCTCTGGATCATTGATAAAAAGCAGCAATGCTCCATATTTCTGGCTATTTCACTTATCTTTTGCTCTAGGCAAACTTGCTTTATAAGAACCTAGATGTTCTCCAGTGACAAGTCAGTAGGTGATTTGTTTTTATAAAATTCTTCACAGTAGGCTTTGATGGCAAGACATCCCGATGAGTTCATAATATAATCGGATGGACACACACTGAATTTGCTCACTACTTCCTCCAAGCATAGAGAACGTCTATCTCAGAAAGCTGGCTTTAGCTGTTTCTATCCAGTTTCACAGCTACTGGGAGGGCCAGGAAGAGGGGGATGCACAGGGAGCTTGAGCAAGCGATGAAGGAAGTTGTGGCGGCCAAGACTGGCCTCTGTGGCATCGGCAGTCACCTGGAATGTAAACTTGACAACACTCTAGACATGAACCAAAGAGGGACACGGGCAGACAGAGAAGGACGCAGAAAGGTTACTGCCTGTGCTCCCTTTCTGGAACAAACAAATAACATTTGAGTTGCTTTGACATGTTGGAGAAATTCCAGCGAAGCAGAAGAATTCAAGAGAGAGGAAAACCGAGGGTGTGAGAAGCTGAAACTAAGAACTTCAGGTACAGAAATTTCGAGTAACAGCTGGGTCACAAGACAACGAACATTGAAATCCTCCAAGAGCTGATTAGAAACTTGCAAAAAATAAAAAGACGCACTGTTCAAGAAAGCCACTATCTGAAATAAAGCAGGCTGTTAACTCTAAAATGAACTTGAGACCTGACAAAGCGGAAGGAGCAGCGTTTTTCATGCGGACAAGGCCAGGCCGCCTTTGGTCAGGTAATTCAGGGCGTGGGTGGCAGGGCAGAGGGATGACCGGTACTCTAATTATGCGTACAGTCATTTCGGATTTATAATAGTTGCCAGCCATAATCGATTCCCCATGATGTGCTTTGTTATTTTTTTTGGCTGCCTTGTAAAAGATAGTTTTATAGGGTGTTTTTTTTTTAAAGTTTCTGGGGCGCCTGGGTGGCTCAGTCGGTTAAGCCACCGACTTTAGCTCAGGTCATAATCTCACGGTTTGTGGGTTCAAGCCCTGCGGTAGGCTCTGTGCTGACAGCTTAGAGCCTGGAGCCTGTTTTGGATTCTGTGTCTCCCTCTCTCTCTCTGCCCCTCCCCCGCTTGCACTCTGTCTCTCTCAAAAATAAATAAACATGAAAAAACAATTTTTTTTAAGTTTATTTATTTATTTTGAGAGAGAAAGAGCACAAGCAGGGGAGGGGAGAGAGAGAGGGAGAGAGAGAATCGCAAGAAGGTTCTGCACTGTCAGTGCAAAGGATGTGGGGCTTGAACTCCCAAACCGCGAGGTCATGACCTGAGCCGAAATGGAGAGTCAGATGCTCAACCGACTGAGCCACTCGGGCGCCCCTGTAGGGTATTTTTAGCTGAGGAATTCAAATCATTTACCCATTGCTATGGCATGAGAACTGATCAACTTCAACGAATTTTTACCAAGTGCCTACCATGTGCCAGGCACAATTCTAGGCGCCTGGAACACATCAGTGAACAGAACAATTCCTGCCCTGGTACAGCTTATATTTTAGTGATGCAGACACACAACAAACCATAAATCTGATCAACACGGGAAAGCAAAAGACAAAGTAGGAGAGAAGGAGGACTGGGAATGCAGAGGGTCATAGGGGGAGAGGATGTTTTAAATAGGGTGGTCATGAGGGCCTCATTGAGAAGACGAGAGTCAGGCAAAGACTTGACAGAGGGGAGGGCGTCTGGTAAGCAGGTATTGGAGGGCCTAGCTCGAGGGGTGGGCAGGGGGAGCCCCTGGTGCCTAGCCCTGAGTCTGTTGCATGTGTGGCCTGCTCCAGGGAGCAGGAGCTGGGATGGCCGGAGGAGGGGCCAGAGTGGAAGGAGAGGAGCTCAGAGAGATAGCGGCCTGTGTGTCTCCTGAGAGGAGTGCAGCTCCTACTCTGAGAGACACCCCCCCCCCCCCCCCCCGTAGTGTTTAAAGCACAATGGCGGGGGTCTGACTTTCTTTTTTAAAAGAAACTGGGACACTGGGACTGTTGTGTTGAGAGAAGACTGTAGGAGGCCTGGTGGGAAGCAGGGGAGTCTGGAAGGAGGCTAAGGCTAGAATACAAATGGGTTCCGGATAAACTTGAAGGTGGAGCCATAGGGATTTCCTGACCCACTGGATGTGGGGGTGAGGGAGAGAGAGACCAGGGCTGGAGGGTGGTGCCCACTGGCGGCTACAGCTATGGCGCTGCTGGGGGGCGGTCTGGGGGTGGGGTGGGGGGGTGGCGGGGGGAGGCAACGGTAGCTGAGTGGGTGCCTGGGGAGCTCTGCACAGCCACCTGTCTATTCTGCCCGGTTTACCTGCTGACAGCCCTGCGTTCCTCTAGTCTTTTCTCTCAGCAAACGAACCTAAAAGTAGGTGTGGATCTTAAACTTTTTTTAATTAAAAAATAGGTTTTGATTATCCAGTTAGAGATCAGAGAAGTCTTCTGATTTTTATGAGACAGTTGACTAAGTTTACCTTGAAAGAAATGTTTCTCATTAGTTAATTGTGTTAATAAAAACCCAAAGTACGGTAAACAAAAGAGAAAAAAATTAGGGAAAGCCTGAGACCTTTGGACCCCACAGCTTTTATCCTACCATTTTGACTGTAAAGGATGACATTTTCTCATAAACACATAATTTTTAAAAAAATGTTTATTTATTTTTGAGAGAGACAGAGACAGAATGCAAGTGGGTTAGGGGCAGAGAGAGGGAGACACAGAATCCGAAGTGGGCTCCATGTTCTGAGCTGTCAGCACAGAGCCCGACGTGGGGCTCGAACCCATGAACTGCGAGATCATGACCTGAAGTCGACGCTTACCTGACTGAGCCATCCAGGTGCCGCAATGATGGTATAATTCTGATTTAAAAGTATGGGGCACCTGGGTGGTTCAGTCGGTTAAGCGTCCGACTTTGGCTCAGGTCAGGATCTCACGGTTTGTGGGGTTCGAGCCCCTCCTCGGGCTCTGTGGTGACAGCTCGGAGCCTGGAGTCTGCATCCGATTCTGTGTCTCCCCCTGTCTCTCTCCTCCTCCCCTGCTTGTGTTCTGTCTCTCTATGTCTCTCAAAAAATAAATAAATGTAAAAAAATTTTTTAAAGAAATAAATAAAAGTGTGTATGGTGTGCCTGGGTGGCTCAGCCGGTTAAGCGTCTGACTTCGGCCCAGGTCATGATCTCGCAGTTCATGGGTTTGAGCCCCACGTTGGCCTCTGTGCTGACAGCTTGGAGCCTGGAGCCTGCTTTGGATTCTGTGTCTCCCTCTGTCTGCCTTTCCTTCACTCACACTCTGTCTCTCTCTCTCTCTAGAATAAATATTAAAAAAAATTAGAATTGTTGCACTATATGCTAGCTAATTTGGGTATAAACTAAAAAAATAAAATTAAAAAAATTTAGAATTATACCATCATTGATGACTTTTCATTATAACTCTTTTATTTACTTATCTATATATCTGTCTGTTTATTTATTATTTTTAAATGTTTATTTCTTTATTTTGAGAGAGAGAGAGAGAGAACCCCAAGTAAGTTCCCAGTTGTCAGGCGAGGAGACCATTGTGAGGCCCATCGCGGAGCTCTATCCCACAACTCATGAGATTGTGACCCGGGCCAAAACCAAGAGTCGGACCCTTAACCAACTGAGCCACCCAGGCACCCCGAAGATTTTATTTTTAAGTAGTCTCTGCACCCAACATATTGCTGGAACTCACAACCCAGGGATCAAGAGTCTCCTGCTATGCCAGCTGAGCCAGACAGGCGCCCCATAAATACATACTTTTAAGTCAGAATTATACCATCATTGAAGACTTTTCATTACGACTCTTAAGGTCGGGGATAAAAAAAAAGAGCAGGGTGGCCCAACTATATCTCTTAATATTTCTTCCCTTTTTTGAACCTTTTAGAGAAACCGTAAGAAATCTCGGATGAAATATTTGCCTGAGGTTCTACAGCTCTTTCAGGTACATGTGGGTTCCTTTTGTTACAGTCAACACTTCCTATTTCAGCATGTTAGCAGGAGTTATTTCTGGGTAGTGAGTGGAGTGATTGTCATTTTCATCTTTGTACGTTTCAGCAATTCCCAGCACTTCTGAAAGGAAACAGTCTTCTTTATCATGCCTTTGTGTGATCCTTTTCAAATCAGAAAAAGCAAGAAAGTTAGGGGGCCCCTGGGTGGCTCGTTGGTGAAGCGTCTGACTTTGGCTCGGGTCATGAGCTCACTGTACGTGAGTTTGAGCCCCACGTCGGGCTCCGTGCTGACAGCTCGGAGCCTGGAGCCTGCTTCAGATTCTGTGTCTCCCTCTCTCTCGGCCCCTCCCCCACTCACACTCTGTGTGTCTCTCTCAGAAATAAACATTAAACAAATAAAAAAGAAATAAAGAAAAGAAAAGACAAGAATGTTAAAAAATCAAATTGAAATACCTGGTGAGAATAAATGCCAGCTTCCCAAGGGACAGCTTAGCCAAACAGTAACAACAAAAACTGAACGTTCCCTGAAACTCTCTGTTATGATTGGACTCCAGAGTCATTGTCTTAAAGGGTATCTAGCTGTCAGAAGGCTGCCTGGAACAATATACATAGGAATTCTGGCTCTGGTCAGCATGTGTGTGTGCGCACTTGGAAGTTTGTGTTTTCTGACGTTTATGGAGCGAGGACAGGTTGGTCCACAGCAACAAGGAGACCAAATCAACAGATATTATAGTCAACAAAGGCGGCTCAATAATGGCGGCTGGCAGGGCATGTGAGTAATACAAGAGAAGGCAATGTGATGGCATTATTGGTGAAGGACTAAAACGTGAAGCAGAAGTATTGTGGAGACGATAAGTTAAGATTTTATATTGGGGAAAAAAAAGGTACATTTGATGGGAGACACCACTGTGACCTCATGACCTTTAAAAAAATGTGTTTTTCTGGCTCTTTTTGTTGGTTTGTTTTATTCATTTTGTTTTTGTTTTTCTGGTTCTGACCCTGACCGTGGCCCATCAACAGCGGCACTTGTGCTAACTCCTGACTCTCACTACAAGGAATTGACTCATCAGAGGATGATTCTGCTCCTGGAGCAAGGAGACTTGAGAATGGGACTGTGAAACAAGGATTGCAGACCAGTCATGGTGGAAGTGTATGGAAGCCACTGACCAAACTGCCACAATTTTGACGCTAAAAAGGGAAAAGGAATTGGAGTGCCTGGGTGGCTCAGTCGATTGAGCATCTGACTCTTGATTTCCACTCAGGTAATAATGATCTCACTGTTCGTGAGTTCAAGCCCTGAGTTGGGCTCCGTGCTGACAGTGTGGAGCCTGCTTGGGATTCTCTCTCTCCCTCTCTCTTGGTCCCTCTCCCCCCTCCCCTACACTCTCTTTCTCTCAAAATAAATAAACAGACTTAAAAAACCGGAAAAGTAATTATGAAATTACTAAATTAACTAAAATAAGTGTGTGAAAGACCTCAAAGCAAAAAAGTTGATATATGATTTATGAAAAGAGTAAATATACCAAGATATGTTAATTTTCATCAATAAAGGAGGGTCAATAAATATGGATTAAAAATATAAGGAGTTTATATGTTTTTTACTGTGCAATTAGGAAAGTGTAAAACAAATTATTGTGAGACAACCAGTTCTAGAAAAAGGTAGAAATTGTACAAGAACCGCAAAGATTGATCAAGACTGGTGGTCACACACAATAAACAGACAGAAAATATGCGGGGAGGCACCTCACAGCCGATCAACCCCAAATTTTTCCAAGATGAAGAATTACCCAAATATTCTAAAGAGAAATGATAAAATCCCCGGCGCTCACTGTTTATCATAATGATATATGATAAGGTCCATTAAAAATTTTTTTTCATGTTTGTTTATTTTTGAGAGAGAGAGCGACAGAGTGCAAGTTGGGGAAGAGCAGAGAAAGAGAGAGACACAGAATCCGAAGCAGGCTCCAGGCTCTGAGCTGTCAGCACAGAGCCCAACACGGGGCTCGAGCTCACGAACTATGAGATCATGACCTGAGCTGAAGTCCGACGCTTAACTGACTGAGCCACCCAAGCACCCCTGATAAGGTCTATTTTTAATAATTGTTGCAGACCCAGTCAATATTACGTATCTGAATGATAAGACAGTGGGATTTGGCTAAGCAAACAAGGTTAGTAGAAAGCACTATTTTGGTGAGCGATACCAACTTCCAAGGGATGAATTTTTAAGTTAAAAAAATTTTTTTAACTTTATTTATTTATTTTGAGAGAGAGAGAAAGAGAGAGAGAGAGAGAGGATCCCAAGCAGGCTCTGTGCTCTCAGTGCAGAGTCTGACTCAGGGCTAGAACTCACAAACCATGAGATCATGACCTGAGCCAAAATCAAGAGTCAGACAGACACTCAACCCATTGAGCCACCCAGGCGTCCCCCCAAGGAATGAATTTTTAAAATCTTATTGATGCATCTAGTCAATCTTAAATGGAAAACAGGAGCTCGGTTTGGAAAGTATGACTATGTCCATACACTGGTCCAAAATCAAGTGGTTTACAATGCAGAAACTGAACCTTGGCTTCTCAGAGACATTATTATTTTTTCTCTTGGTTCTGAAGATTACTGTAACTGCAGAGATATAAGAATAAAAAATCGCTCTTACCTGGTAGAGTGTCAAACAACCCTGGAAAGGGAATTCAGGAAAGTAAGAAAAGTATATTTAGCGATAGTGCATATGAAAGTTGACATCATGGTATTAATATTTACTTGTATGATAATGAGTTCTGTTATCACTGCGGTGTTTTGTGTGTGTTTTCTCTGCTTTCATGATGTCCAGAGCATTGTAGAGGTGACAGGGAACTGGAGTCATGGGGGCTGAGGCAATGGGATAATAGCTGGTCGAGCCACCACGAGGTCTGTGACCACCGACTAAAAGCACATATCTTACGTTGAAAGCCCATGGGGTTGAAGTAAGATTCAGTTCCCACTATCTCTCTTATCCTAGAACCTTGGAGGGTCAGTCTCTATCTTGCAAAACAGAACCAAGTCTTAGTCACGTCTTCCTAGAATCAGTGGCTGAGAGAGTTTATTCCCTGCCTACGGGAGTCAACTTCTGGGAAGAGGCCAGTGTTTCTATTCTGCATAAGTCTGCCTTGTCCTTTGGGTTTTCGACCTCTTTCTAATTTTGCATTGGGAGTGCCTAAGAATCTTTTTATTGAGTCATTTGTGGAACACTAAGCTACTTGCATCTATAATTTGTTAGCTGGTTTTCCAACTCTTCAGCAAATACTGTATATTTTTCAATGTTATTCAGCAAAGACTTACTGAGGTCTCCTTCTGCCTTAGACCCTGAGGTCACGCACAGCGGTGATCAAAGCAGGTGCGGAGCTGCCTTCGTAGGGCTTAGAGTCTAGTGGGGAAGACAGACATGGCTCAGATAGTCACTAACTGACACTTGCTGGAGAGCAAGGTGAAGGGGGAGCTGTCATTGGACCCAGCAAGGACTCTCGATCTGGGCCGGGGGTGGGCGGGCAAGGAGGCTTCCTCGAGAAAGTGATATGGAGTGCCGAGGGATCTACCAAGTGATGTGGGGAGAGAGTTCTGAGAAGAGGTCTGAGCACAAGTCAAGAGGAGGCCAACGTGGCACATGGAGAAGCTAGGCTGTCGTACAAGGAGCCAGGTGAGGTGGCAGATCAAGCCGGCTCATGGAGGTCATACAAAGATTTTTGTTATTTATTTATTTTTTTTGTTAGAGCTTTATCGAGATATAATTCACATGCCATAAAAGTCATCCATTAAATTTTTTTAATGTTTGTTTATTTTTTGAGAGAGAGACAGACAGACAGACAACACGTGAGTGGGGCAGGGGCAGAGAGTGAGGGAGACACAGAATCTGAAGCAGGGCCCAGGCTCCGAGCTGTCAGCACAGAGCCCAACGTGGGGCTAGAACTCACGAACCGTGAGATCATGAACTGAGTCGAAGCTGGATGTTTAACTGACAGAGCCACCCAGGTGCCCCAAAATTCATCCATTTAAAGTATACTATTTGGGGGTGCCTGGGTGGCTCAGTAGGGCATCTGACTTCAGCTCAGGTCATGATCTCAAGGTTTGTGAGTTCGATCCCCGCATTGGGTTCTGCACTGACAGCATGGGGCCTGCTTGGGATTCTCTCTCTCCCACTCTCTTCCCCTCCCCAGCTCACAGTCTCTCTCTGTCTCTCTCAAAATAAATAAATAAAAACTTATATTAAAAAATGTGTACTATTTGGGAGTGCCTGGGTGGCTCAGTCGGTTAAGCATCTGACTCTTGATTTTGGCTCAGGTTAGGATCTCAGGGTTTGTGAGTTTGAGCCCGACGTCAGGCTCTGTGCTGACTGGAGCCTGCTTGTGGGATTCTCTCTCTCCCTCCTTCTCTGCTCCTCCCCTGCTCTCACTCTCTCTCACAAGATAAATAAACATTACAAAAATAAATAAAGGGTACTATTCGTTGATTTTTTAGTGTATCCACAGAGTTGAATAATCACTATGATCAATTTTAGAACATTTTTATCGCACCCCCTCATAGAATTCGCGCACCCTTTAGTAGTTGTCCCTATTCCTCGCTATTTGGGTTGTGGACATAGTTCCAGTGTGTGGAGAGAGGGTCCACACATCCTACAAGCAATTCCCTAACACAGGCTGGGTGTCCTACAACTCAATTCAATTCTGACACTGTCTACCTGGAGGTGGTGTCAGAGCCCACAGAGTGAGGGTTCAGTCATACAAGACCCACCCCCACCTCATCCCTTCAGATGCCATTTGCAAGCCCAGGTTGTCACCTGTGTTCCTTTCTTTCTTTCTTTTTTTTCTTTTTTAATTTTTAGAGGGAGAGAGAGAGTGTGAGAAAGAGAGTGCAAGCAAGGGGCAGAGGGAGAAAGAGAGAATCCTAAGCAGGCTCTGTGATGGAGTTCATCCCACGGCCCTGGGATCACCGCCTGAGCCAAAATGGAGAGCTGGACGCTCAGCCGACTGAGCCACCCAGGTGTCCTTGTCACTTGTGCTTCTGAGAGACTGGCTATGGTTCTTCTTTTTTTTTTTTTTTTTAATTTTTTTTTCAACGTTTATTTATTTTTGGGACAGAGAGAGACAGAGCATGAACGGGGGAGGGGCAGAGAGAGAGGGAGACACAGAATCGGAAACAGGCTCCAGGCTCTGAGCCATCAGCCCAGAGCCTGACGCGGGGCTCGAACTCACGGACCGCGAGATGGTGACCTGGTTGAAGTCGGATGCTTAACCGACTGCGCCACCCAGGCGCCCCAAGACTGGCTATGGTTCTACAGGTCAGAGGTTCCAACGACTCCCTCCTTGGGTTGGACTAATCTGCTAGAGCGGCTCACAGAGCTCAGAGAAATATTTAACTTACTAAATTACTGGTTGATTATAAAAAAGATATAATTCAGGAGCAGCCGGATGGAAGAGACACAGGGGGCATGGTATGGGGGAAGGGTGGGGAGCTTCCTGCCTCCTCTGGGTGCCACTCTCCCCACATCTCCACGGGTTCACCAGCCCAGAAGCTCCCAAACCCCGTCCTTTTGAGGTTTTATGGAGAATTCATGACGCGGGCACGATTTATTAAATCATTGGCCACAGGCAGGTGATTCAACCTCCAGTTCCTCTTCCCTTCCCGGAGGTCACAGGGGTAGTGGCAGGTTCCAACCCACTGATCACGTGGTTCGTTCCCCGGGCAACCTATCCTTAGGTGCTTTCCAAAAGTCACCTCATTAACCTGAACTCAGGTGTGGTTCAAAGGGATTTGTTACGAATGAGACACTTTTATCACTCTTATTACTTAGAAATTCCAAGGGTTTTAGGAGCTTGGTGCCACAAATGGGGGACAAAGACCATATGTATTTCTCATTATGCCACACCAGGTTTGTATGTTTTGAGTTTGAGGCACCTGTGAGAAACCCAAGTAGAGGGGTCGAATGAATAGTTGAAGCCACAGCTCTGGAAAACAGTGGAGATTGGTCTGGATCGGGGATATTAGTTTGGCAGTGACTGGGGGTTAGGCAGAGGCCCCTGCAGGAAACAGAGGCCATCCTCTAGCTGGATACTTTGAGGAGAGTGTAAGAAGGGTGTTGTTGATAAAAGTGTGGGTAAGGTGGAAGGAGATCGATTAAAAAGGGTGCAGCGGGGCGCCTGGGTGGCGCAGTCGGTTAAGCGTCCGACTTCAGCCAGGTCACGATCTTGCGGTCCGTGAGTTCGAGCCCCGCGTCGGGCTCTGGGCTGATGGCTCAGAGCCTGGAGCCTGCTTCCCATTCTGTGTCTCCCTCTCTCTCTGCCCCTTCCCCGTTCATGCTCTGTCTCTCTCTGTCCCAAAAATAAATAAAAAACGTTGAAAAAAAATTAAAAAAAAAAGGGTGCAGCATCCTGGGGCCAGCAGACAGGGTGGGGGGGCATTCCCACTACTCCCCAGGCCCGAGGTTTTACTGGAAACCAGAATGAGAGCTACATGGTGCCCTGACAGTAGCTGTGGACTTCCATAAGGGACGCCGTCATAGCTCAGTGACCCCTCAGGAATCAACACCCTGGCCTCACTCTCCATCTGGTCCCTTGTTTGTATCTCTCATACGAAACCCAAACGGAAGCCTAGGGAAGGGGAGCCTGATGCAGTCCATCCAGGGCTGCCTTCAGAGCCCAGAGCAGGAGGCAAAAGGGCAAACAGAAATACACAGAGCAGACAGTAGTTTAAAGCTTGGATGGGACGTGAGGGAAAAGAGACTTGACACAGAGCCTGAGTCCTTGAGACGTTGTTGAAAGCCAAGGTGAAGGAGGATGAACAAGCCGGCAAAGGAGACGGGAGGAGTGGCTAGAAGGAGTAGAAACACCAAGAATATCCTGGAAGCCAAGTTAAATGAGGCCAAGGCTCCATTGTCAGTTTTTATGGAAATAACTACCCACACAGAGGCATACTTTCCTTGCTGTTCTCTATTTTGACTGCTCGAGACCAGAAGCAGGGAAAATGGAGCTGCCTTTTGGGTTTCTCCCTCGACCACAACCAATCCCATCTAAGGCATCCCTGCTATCTTACAAGTGCCGGTGTTCTTGCTGACCCCACAAATGAGCCTCCCCTAAGACACCCCCAGCAGTATTACCTGGCGCCTGTGAGCATGGGTTCCGGACAGAGGCAGATTGCTTGGGTCGGAATTCTGGCCAGCTGCGCAACCTTGGGCAAATTACCTAACTTCTCAGTTTGCCCATCTGGAAAATGGGAATGGAGTTAGTGGTGAGGATTAACTCAGGTATCCAGGTGAAGTCCTTGGGACATATTAATTGCTCAAAAGCGCTAGCTACTTTAATTCCATCAATGCCTAGGATATAGTAGATCCTCAATAAGTACTAGTTAAATGAATACATTATTTTAGTTGAGAAATTATTAAATTGAAAGAGGGACCCTCCTTACCTAAGTGGTAATTATAAGAGATTTTATTTAAAAAAATAATTAAAAACCTTTAGGGTTCTAAAATTTCCATTACAGTGGGGTGTCTGAGTGGCTCGGTCAGTTGAGCGCCTGGCTCTTGATTTCGGCTCAGGTCATGATCTTATGGTCATGGGATACGCTCTGTGTCGGGCTCTGTGCGGACAGAAGAGAGACTGCTTGGGACTTTCTCTCTCTCTCCCTCTGTCCCTCATCATCTCAAAATAAATAAACTTAAAAAAATTTCCATTATAGTAATAAATGTATTAACTTGAAACTAATCTAAGTGTTATGATAAATAAACAACTTGTTGGCTTTCAGAGAAGGAAGGAAGTACATACATTGATAGTAAGACACTCATAACAGTGACAGGAAACTGAGGCTCAACAATGTCAAGGAGTCAAGAGTGTTCTGGAAAGTTCCCTAGCAGAGATTGGGTATAGCTGGGCATGTGGACAAGGATTAGACAGGGCAAGGGAGCTTCAGTGAGCAAGTAAAGGCCATTTAATCTGCTGTGCATGGTAATGAAACAGAAAATATTTAGTTTGCCTTAGTTTACTGTTAATTATTTGTTTTTCTTAAACTGAGGGTTTTTTTGGATTAAAAAAACAACACGTGTTCTGTTATGTAAGAGAAGGGCCTTGTTCTTGGGATATACATGAAGCAGTAAAGGAGTCACAATGTTTGCAAATTATCTTTAAAGGACTGATCAAAAAATAAGAATATGTACATATATGCAGTGAGAGAGAGTGATAAGGCAAATATGGCAAAATGTGAATAGTTGATGATTCAGATGAAGTATACAGAGGTTCGTTGCACTTCATTTTGCTTTGAATTTAAAAAAAAATACAGAATAAGAAAAAAGATACCACATGCTTATTATAGAAAAATTAAGAAAAAATAGAAATGTGGAAAGAAGAAAAAAATACCCAGGATTCCACCACCTAAAGATAGTCACTGTAGACATTTTGGTACATTTCCATTCAGTCTTTCTTAGGCATTTAAAAATCATATTTGATCATTATAGACACATATAGTTTAAATTGAAAGAAGACATGTTTGAATTGTTTCAATTTAGATGAGTAGACAGGAAGCAGAAATAATTTTAAATATTCAGAAGTGTTTTTTAATTATTACTTTATTTTTTTAAAGCAGACTCGAAGCCCAACATGGGGCTTGAACTCACAACCCTGAAATTAAGAGTCACATGTTCTACTGACTGAGCTAGCCAGGTGCCCCTACATATTCAGAGGTTTTTAAAAGAACATAAAATTGAATATCCTACCTAGTTCATCATTATATTAAAAAAATTTTTTTTATTAATGTTTTCTTATTTCTGAGAGAGAGAGACAGCGTGAGCTGGGGAGAGGTTGAGAGAGAGAGAGAGAGAGAGAAAGAGAGAGAGAGAGAGGGAGACACAGAATCTGGAGCAGGCTCCAGGTTCTGAGCTCTCAGCACGGGGCCTGACAAGAGGCTCGAACCCACAAACTGAGAGATCATGACCTGAGCCAAAGTCGGATGCTTAACCGACTGAGCCACTCAGGCTCCCCTAAAAATTTTTTTAAGTTTATTTATTTATTTTGAAGGGGAGGGAGAGAGAGAGAATCCCAAGCAGACGCTGCACCGCCAGCATGAGCCTGATGCGGGGCTCGAACTCACAAACCTGCCAGATCATGACCTGAGCCGAAACCTAGAGTTGGATGGCCAACTGACTGAGCCACCCAGGCGCCCCTCCTAGTGCATCATTTAATCATCTCTGAGCCATCTTTCTATTGCCACACCGGAGGCAGTGCGGTGCAGCGGTCAGAGCACAAGGTATGGTGGTCAATTGTCAGGGTTTGAGTCTGGCTTAGACCTTCACTAGCTCTGTGACTTCGGGGAAATTTCTTAGCTTTCTGATTCCGTTTTCTCATCTGTAAAGTGGGAATAGTAGTGGCAGTTGGGGGGATGAAATGGGTGATATATGCAAAGCCTTTCGAAAAGCGATAGGCGCGTAGTAAGTACTTGGTGCATGGTCACCATCATTATCGCCGCTATTATTAGCTCAAGGAACCAGATGGCAAGAATGACTCAGTGGGTTATTTTTTGTTTGGTTGGTTTTGATTCTAAAACGGAGGCTACCACGGTCCCGAAGCATCACAATTCTTAGAAGTCGCTTTCAGCGGGTAAATAATCTGAGTTTCCAAGGCTCAGAACCAGCTTATTTCGCTCAGTGCTGGTGCCATCACCACAAAGGCAACGATGACAGGAGAGCACGTCCCTTCTTTTTTTTTTTTTTTTTATTTTATTTTATTTTTAAAATTTTTTTTTTCAACGTTTATTTATTTTTGGGACAGAGAGAGACAGAGCATGAACGGGGGAGGGGCAGAGAGAGAGGGAGACACAGAATCGGAAACAGGCTCCGAGCCATCAGCCCAGAGCCTGACGCGGGGCTCGAACTCACGGACCGCGAGATCGTGACCTGGCTGAAGTCGGACGCTTAACCGACTGCGCCACCCAGGCGCCCCGCACGTCCCTTCTTTTTATTTTCTACCTCTCTCCCCACCCTCCTCACCAAATCTTCTTCATCACCTGTCACATGCCGGCTTTAAATTCTCCGGAAAACTACTCAGTTTCAGATAGGAGCTGATGGGACTTCACAGAAGAACCTGGGGCTCCTTTCCTATTCTGCCTGGAATACAGATATGTCGCCCAGCCCTCGTGGCGTGCATTTTACCAAGGTAGCCTAAAAGAGCTCATCTCTGGCTACAGAAAGAGTGCTGCTGTCTTGGCTGTTTAGTTTTGGAATTTAGAACTCCCTCCTTCACTGAAGTGTATGAGAAGTTCAATGCGAGTTACTCTTATCGTATATCGTGGGAAACCCGGTGAAACAGTTGAAGTGCTCCAATATACCACAATCTGTCTAGAGAATATTCTGGCAGCGGGTAACAAGAGCTACGAAACGTTTCAAACCTTTGACCCAGTAATACCAGTTTTGGGAATATACCCCAAGGAAATAACCCAAAAGGGAAAAAATGTAATTTGTGCAAAGATGTTCCTGTGCTGCTATTTATAATCCAAATAACCCAAATGCCAAATAAGGAAATGGCTGAGCAAAGTATGGTATAGTGACATAAGGGGACGCCAGTGAATGATTTTAAATGACAGGAATGCGGTCTCTGCTGGCTCTAGGGAATGTGTAGATTTAATTATTTTCAGTGACAAAGAACACCAAATGGAAAGTTTATAACTACGTAAAATGAGTGTTGTGCCAAAAAATCCGGACGTGAGTTTTGAGGAAGGAAGAATGTAGTTTAGAGGTGAGTTGGATACCTCTTCTGTAAAGTTGCATGTGAATCGCAATATCTATTGCGGGACATGCTGGGGGCTGACCGTTTTGAGCCTACAACAGTTACGTGAGCATGTAGAGTAGACGGTTATAATCTAAATCAAGCAATAGGTTTTGTCTGGTAGCAAAAAGTCTGCATCGTTATGTGCAAAGGCATGCCACGCTCTGGCATCACGGCTCTTTGCTCTACAGTCTAGAGACACCTAAGAAGGACTGGAGAGCTGTGCGTATGAAAAAGACATGCTGGGTATAAAATCCTGTTTGGAATCTGTCCACTGTCCCCTGGTAGATCAGTCCTCAGATCATGCTGAGGGCTCACCAGTAAGCAGCCAGTGGCAAGGACCGATTTTTTCGTGGGGAGAGAGGAAGAAATTCGATTTCAGAAGCCAGAATAAATCAGAGAGGCCAAAGGAACATTTACAAAAAAGTAACACCGATTCTTTAGTTCCTATTACAGTGTCAGGTCTACAGCAGACTAGCACTTTTTTTTTTTTTTTTAATGTTTATTCATTTTGAGAGAGAGAGTGTGAGGGGGAGGGGAGGAGAGAGAGGGAGGCAGAGGATCTGAAGCAGGCTGTGCGCACACAGCAGAGAGCCCACATCGGGGGTTCAAACTCGTGAACAGTGAGGTCATGTGACCTGAGCTGAAGTCAGACGCTGCTTAACCGACTGAGCCACCTGGTGTCTCTGACACTTCTTTTTTTTTTTTTTCAACGTTTATTTTATTTTTGGGACAGAGAGAGACAGAGCATGAATGGGGGAGGGGCAGAGAGAGAGGGAGACACAGAATCGGAAATAGGCTCCAGGCTCCGAGCCATCAGCCCAGAGCCTGACGCAGGGCTCGAACTCACGGACCGCGAGATCGTGACCTGGCTGAAGTCGGACGCTTAACCGACTGCGCCACCCAGGCGCCCCACTGACACTTCTTTTAAAAAAAACCTGGGAATGCAGAGAATTCAGAGTAGGAAACTGGACAATCACATCAAGAAGCTAAGAGGACATGAAATCAAGGATCTGTACAAAACAGGAAGGAGATGAATAAGTATTTGTGGCAAGTTCAGTGTGTTTTTTTTTCTCAAATAATTTATCTTGAGTATGAGTTAATATTTAACCGCTAGAAAGCAAGGAAGCATATTCACTGGAATGGACTATTCTTAAAGTTTACATATCATTTAAAATCAGTTTTTCTAGTGGATTCTTAACATCATCCTCAGAAGGCTATTTGGCCTGGGATTGAATTTTTCCCTTTCTCAATCTGAATTTGTGCAGCGAGACACAATCCAATTAGGATTGTTTTCATTAGCACTTAACAAAACTTAAGGGGCGCCTGGGTGAAGCATCCGACTTCAGCTCAGGTCATGATCTCACAGCTTGTGAGTTCGAGTTCCGCGTCAGGCTCTGTGCTGACAGCTCAGAGCCTGCAGCCTGCTTCGGATTCTGCGTCTCCCTCTCTCTCTGCCCCTCCGCTGCTCGTGCTCTCTCTCTCTCTCTCAAAACTAAATAAACATTAAACAATTTTTTTTAATTAAAAAAAAAACACAACAGGAGGTTGTAGCAATAGTAACGGACACTGAGTTTTGTAGCAATGAGACATCAAAGAAGCATCTCTTCTGCCTTCTTTAAATAAATCAAGCCCAAACTCTGAGGAATTAAGCACCAGAGTTATGCAGTTTGTCTTAACTACGTTCTTTGTTTGCCCATCTAAGAATGTGTTTTGTTTTACTCATTCCTCTCCCTGGTGATTTGACAACAATGTTAAATACATCCAGAGCCTTTTCGGGTGAGTGTGGTTTGTCTACTAAAGTCTTATATTAGGTGGCTCCCTGTCAGACCTCACTCATCTCACCCTCTTTGGCTAAAACTCCCAATCCATCTATACCTTTATCCTGTATTTAATGATGGCCACGTTTGTGGATACATAGAACACGTTCAGCTTCAGGGTCTCTGCAAAAAGCCTGGAGTCAAGAACGGTTTTACTTCCAGGCACCCAGATACAACGACTCTAGTTACTTTAACAAGTTGACCTTGGAGGGAAAGATGTTAGAATTGAGTACGATAGGGGCGCCTGGGTGGCTCACTGGGTTAAGCGTCCGACTTCAGCTCAGGTCACGATCTCATGTCATGTGAGTTTGAGCCCCACGTCGGCCCCCACATCGGGCTCTGTGCTGACAGCTCTGAGCCTGGAGCCTGCTTCGGATTCTGTCTCTCCCTCTCTCTCTGACCCTCCCCTGCTTGCACTCTGTCTTCTCTCTCTCCCTCTTTCAAAAATAAATAAATGTTGGGGCGCCTGGGTGGCGCGGTCGGTTAAGCGTCCGACTTCAGCCAGGTCACGATCTCGCGGTCCGTGAGTTCGAGCCCCGCGTCAGGCTCTGGGCTGATGGCTCAGAGCCTGGAGCCTGTTTCCGATTCTGTGTCTCCCTCTCTCTCTGCCCCTCCCCCATTCATGCTCTGTCTCTCTCTGTCCCCAAAATAAATAAACGTTGAAAAAAAAATTTTTTTTTAAATAAAAAAAATTAAAAAAAAAATGAAAATAAATAAATGTTAAAAAAAAAAAAAAGAATTGAGCACGAGAAATCTCCCACTTGAGACAGGACTGGAGGAGGGGCTGCTCGGCCCAACAGCCCCTTCGCAAAGCAGTACTCTGGTGCTGAGTTGAAAACCGTTCGCTGGAGAAAATTCTTTCAAGTAAACTGTGATTGATTCTCCTCCTCTCTTTGGTCTGTTATAGGGATTCTCAGTGCTGGCACTGTGAACGTTTGGGGGAGAATAATTCTTTGTTGTGGGGGGCTGTGTCTTGTAGGATGGTTAGCATCCTGCCTGGGCTCTGCCTGTTAGATATCACTAGCAATTCTTCCAATTATGACGACCAAAAAATGTCTCCAGATATGGCCAAATATCATCTGGGAGGCAAAATCACTCCTAGTTGAGAACCATCGGTTTTGGTTGATGAGATATTTTGTGTGGAAATAATGGTTTGGGGGCAATAGCACAGGATTATCAACTATTTGTGAAGCAATGGAATATTCCAGCTTCATGTTCTCTGCCTGTCATTTCCCAGGAGGCTTAGCTCCAAGTAAAATTTGAGGGAGGCTCTTCCCCTCGTTGAACTCTTCTCCAGCACCTTCTTTCTTTTTTTAAAAAAATTTTTAAATGTTTTATTTATTTCTAAGACAGAGAGAGACAGAGCATGAGTGGGGATGGGGCAGAGAGAGAGGAGACACAGAATCCGAAGCAGGCTCCAGGCTCCGAGCTGTCAGCACAGAGCCCACGCGGGGCTCGAACCCACAAACTGTGAGATCACGCCCTGAGCTGAAGTTGGATGCTCAACCAACTGAGCCACCCAGGTGCCCCAAGGTCTTTCATTTTTCTTAAAATGGGTTAAGTTCAGCCATCCCCCACCTTGAGGAATTAACTCACCAGTCTGACAATCATAATGTTTGGGGTCATTTACCCTTTGGAAGTTCTTGGAAGCATATTTTGTGCCTGTGCAGGGCACTGTAGGTAGAAAAGGAGAGAGAGCATCGTTCTGGAGAAAATAGTTTGGCGGCCACTGTACAGAGTGGGTCCGTTGGCAAAGCTTGGAGACCGAGATCAAAGATGGGCCGCTCGCGTCAGCTTTTTCTGAATCAACGCTGATACCTGTCAGGAGAGAGAGAGCCTCACCCAAAGCTCCCAAGACGAGGAAACCCTTTGGAGGTTTGGTGTCCATGGTGGTTTCGGTGCGGTTTTTAGGGAGTGATGATGCCATTGTCGTTCCCTCGCAGTCATTGTGTTGGGAGGGAGGGGGATGTGGATGGGGAAGGGGAGCCCTGGCAGTCTAAAGACATAACCAAAATAAAAAAAATTGATTTATGCTACTTGGGCTATTAAATCAATTAGGCCAAATTACCTCTCTCAAAAGGCTCATTTGCGTTTGTCACAAGAGTGATCAGGCAGGGGTCAGTGACAGCATTGCCAATAGGCTGAGGTTAAGGAGGAGGTTAGTGGGGAAGATGGAATTCTGACAGCATGCCCCAGTCAAGGAGTCCAAGCAGTGCAGCATGGAGGGGAAGGAGTTAGATTTTCTTCTTTTTGCTTCTGGGCAGAAAGTAACGCAGCTAACAAAGGATTTGAATTCCCAGTCCTGTGTTGGAGCCGAAACCAGAGGAGTCCTACCAGCTGGTCTGAAGGCAATGACCGTGCGATGCGGAAAGCAAAAGATGGAGGCGAGAAGAAAGAAAAATATCAAAAATGTGCTGGCTGGAAAACCACCCTCCTGCTACAAAAAAAAAAACCCAAAAAACCAAAAAAACAAAAAAACCCAAACAAACAAAAAAAAAACAAGACGAGACAAAACAAAACAAAAACCTAAATCTTCATAGTTCTTGCCGTAGTTACACTTCTGCCCTGGAAAGATGTTTGAGAGCAAAGGCAGAGAGGCGTGCATAACGTAATTAAGAACAGGCCACGTTGAGCACAGTTATTGTAGCTGTGGCTTTCATTTGCTTGACAACCCTGGTTCAGGTTCTAGTGAGCTGGCTCTGCTGTTTATTTATGCTGTTCACTTCTGTTTCAACAGCTGCATTTGACACAGCAGCCCAAGGAAAGGCAGGAGGCAGGCGAAGGGGAGACTGCTGTCTGCTAAGAATCAGGAGACCCGAGGACAGGTTACTTATATAACTTAGAGGAGCTATTTTACCTCTCTCGGCCTTCATTTCTGGATCTAGGAGATGAAAAAAATTTTTGAAAAGGATTAATAGTGAGCAATTAAGAAAAAAAAAGGCCCCATTCAGGAAAAATAAAAATATTTATAGACTATTCTCTTTTTTTTTGTTTTTAATTTTTAATGTTTATTTTTGAGAGAGAGAGAGGTAAAAAGAAAGAATGGGGATGGGGCAGAGAGAGGGGGGGACAGAGGATCCAGAGCAGGCTCAGGGCTGACAGTAGGGCAGCCAGATGTGGGACTTGAACTCATGAACAGTGAGATCATGACCTGAACTGAAGTCGGACACTTAACTGACTGAGCCACCCAGGTGCCCCTAGACATTTTTCTTTTTTATGAAGAAGCAGCAGCCCAGAGGCAGCTTTTTCTTTTCTTTTTCTTTCTTTCTTTTATTTTTTTATCTATATTATTATTATTTTAACATTTATGTTTTTTAGAGAGAGAGAGAGACAGTTTGGGGGAGGGGGAGAGAGAGAGAGAGAGCGAGAGAGAGACAGAATCTGAAGCAGGCTCCAGGCTCTGAGCTGTCAGCACAGAGCCCGACATGGGGCTCGAACTCACCAACCACGAGATCATGACCTGAACGGAAGTTGGATGTTTAACCCACTGAGCCACCCAGGCACCTCAATTTTTTATTGAGGTATAGTTGACACAGCAGAGTCCACAAGTCTCTATGTTACGCTATGCTCACCACTAGTGTAGCTGCCATCTGTCAACATATAACACTATTTTTTTTAAGTTTCTTTACTTATTTTGAGGGGGCAGAAGGGCAGAGGGAGAGGGAGAATCTCAAACAGGCTCTGCACTGTCAGCACAGAGCCCAGCCCCACCCTGGGCTCGATCCCATGACTGTGAGGTCATGACCTGAGCTGAAATCAACAGTCGGCTGCTTAACTGACTGAGCCACCCAGGCGCCCCACCATAGAACACTATTACAATAACACTGACGATATTTCTTATGCTATACCTTTCATCCCCTGACTTATTCGGTCTATAACTGGAAGAGTGTACCTCCCACCTCCCCTTCACCCATTTTACCCACCCCTCCACGGCCTCCCCTCTGCCAACCACCAGCTTGTTCTCTGTATTTATGGGTTTCTGCTTTTTCTCTTTGCTCCAGAGGCAGCTTTTTAATCTTTCACTCTGAAGTTAGATTTTGGGTTTTGGGCTGCCCATCACCGGACTAGGCAATTGCTAGTTTCTCTTCCAGATTAATTAGGTTCTTGGTTCGCTAATGGAAGTGACTTCTGTCGGCTGCTCCTTCTTACCATTTCTAGTCAATTCTTTCCTTAACAACATTATCTGAAGGCTATTTGGCCAGAGTGCTTTCCATTCTCAAGAGGCTCTTGAAAAACCCTTGGTTACACATGATGTTGTCCTGTTTTATTTACACAGAGGCCTTAAAGTCATCTGTCCTAGTTCAGTGATTACTATAGAACGCAATCAATAGATATTAATAATTCAGCAGCTAAAGTCACGGTGTTCAGGAAACAAGTCGGCAAACTTTGACAAACAACCAGTTACAACCAACCAGCCAGTTGATTGGAACTTCAAATATCCAGACATGCCTTCAAATGAAATGATCCTGGAATGCACGCTGGCACAATAAAGCCATTGCCAACAAAAACAGCAAGAGCCCACGGACGTTTCATCATGTAAAATCTGAGCCCCTCATCAATCCTTCTGTGAAACTCTTCTGGAGCAAAGAATTAGACAAAGCTATCATACAAGGTATGCTTCTCAGAGTCATAAATCCAAAGAGATGGCAGAAACAAAAACACTGTAAAACTTTCCTTTGCTAAGCCTTTTGAGAAAACAGTCTGGCAGTTCCTTGAAAGGTTAAACAGAGTTACCGTATGATCCAGCAATTCCACGCCTGGGTATGTACCCGAGAGAAAAGAAATCATGCATCCACACAAAAATTTGTGCCCAAATGCTCACAGCAGTATCATGCATAATAGCCTCAAAGTGGAAGCCACCCAAATATTATCAACTAATGAACATATCAACAAAATTTAGTATATCCGTACAATGTAGTACTAATACGTGTTATAACACCGATGAAGCCTGAAAACATCATGTTCAGTGAAAGAAGTCAGACACAAAGGTCACATATTGTATGATTCCTTTGATATCGAACGTCTGCAACAGGCAAATCTGTGAAACAGGAAGTCGATCAGTGGTAGCGTAGGGCTGGGTGAGTGGGGGTAAATGGAAGTGACTCCTAATGGGTACGAGGTTTCTCTACAGAGTGACCAAGAATGTTCTAAAATTGATTTGTGGTGAGGGTTGTACGATTCTCTGAAGATGCTAAAACCCATTGAATTGTATGCTTCAAATGGGTGAATTAGGGGGGCTGGGTGGTGGGGTCTGACTCTTGACTTCAGCTTAGGTTATGATCTCATAGTTCATGGGATGGGGCCCCACATCGAGCTCTGCGATAACAGCATGAAGATTGTTTGGGATTCTTTCTCTCCCTCTCTCTCTCCCCCTCCCTTGTTCTCTCAGGCACTATCTCTAAAAAAAGGGGAGAGATTGTATGATATGTGAATTATATCTCAATAAAGATGTTATAAATTTTTAAAAAACTACTATAAATTTTATTAAAAACCAAAGCCCTCAGCCTGTAATCTCTCTGTGGTGCAGCAGCACTGACCACAGCAGCAGAAGCTGCACTTTCTTAATGGGTCTATTTTCCTAGGCCAATAATACAATCGTATAGTGTGTGTGTGTGTGTGTGTGTGTGTGTGATCCTTAAATGTACCTCTTCAAAACTGATAGACTGCTAGAACAATCTATCAAATTATGCTATAACATGACATAGATCTTGGTTCAAATCTGTCATCGATCACTTACATTGACTTCCATCCTGAGGACTCACAAGTCATTTCTTTCTTTCTTATTTTTTTAATGTTTATTTATTTTTTGAGAGAGAGACAGAGTGGGAGTGGGAGAAGGGCAGAGAAAGAGGGAGACACAGAAGCTGAAGCAGGATCCAGGCTCTGAGCTGTCAGCACCGAGCCCGATGCGGGGCTCGAACTCATGAACCATGAGATCGTGATCTGAGCTGAAGTCGGACGCTTAACTGAGCCACCCAGGCATCCCTTCACAAAGTCATTTCTAAAGCAAACATACCTCTGTAACTTGGGCAGGCGGACCGTGATCAGAATGTGCTAACACATTGGCTATTGGCCGTTATGAATTGATCATGGACAATCTTTCTGCTCACCCATCACAAATTCAGACTTTGCCCTTCCCAAAGAAAGGTAGCAATCACATATCTGGGGATTCTCTGACCTAAATGGTCCTCACAACATCTCTTTGTTTTCTACCCTTGTACAGGGCTCTATACCGAAAGTTCTTTGTGGTAATTGTCTTCTTGTTCTATCTCAGTTGTAGAAATAGTAAGTCACTTACTGTCTGACCCAGATAGTCTGAGCATGACTTTTAAACTCTTTTATTATTGTTATTTTTTTAAATGTTTATTTACTTTTGAAAGAGAGAGTCGGAGCAGGAGTGGGGGAGGGGCAGAGAGAGAGGGAGAGACACAGAATCCGAAGCAGGTTCCAGGCTCTGAGCTGTCAGCACAGAGCCCGATGTGGGGCTTAAGTCCATAAACTCCGAGATCATGACCTGAGCCGAAGTCGGCCGCTTAACCGACTGAGCCACCAGGCGCCCCAAGTCTTTTTTTTTTTTTTTTGAAAGAAAGAGCTAGTTAAACTAATATGGTTATGCCTATTTCAATAGTTATTTTATGAAATTGCCTTTGACATTGGCAATTGAAATTGCATTGAAATTGACATTGCTTTGCCAATTCAATTGCTTTGAAATTGGCATTGAAAACTACTTCTAACTCACTGGGAGGATCATTCTAAGTTTTGGAATTCCTTTGACCATAAGAAAACAAATACTCCTTGGTCTGAATTAAAAGTTGTATCTGGCATCCGAAGGATGGCTTGAAACAGCTGCCAGGCTTACTGGCATCCACAAGTGTGAGGGGGCTACAGGACGGAGCGTGGACTCTGTAGTGAGACGGCTTGGTCCTTGGTTCTTTTTTCTTTTAATGTTTTTGTTGTTTATTTTTGAGAGAGAGAGAGACAGGGTGCAAGTGGGGAAGGGGCAGAGAGAGAGAGAGGGAGACACAGAATCCGAAGCAGGCGCCAGGCTCTGAGTTGTCAGCACAGAGCCCAATGCAGGGCTCCAACTTGTGAACCACAAGATCATGACCTGAGCCGAAGTCAGGTGCTTAACCAACTGAACCACCCAGGTGTCCTGAGACGACTTGGTTTGCTTCATTATTCTGGGCAAGATACCTACCATCTCTGCGCTATTCACACCTAATGTGGGGGTAAATTATAGCACCCACCTCACAGAGATGTTGGGAGAATTAAGTGAATTAATTGTAGAAATAAGTAAAATGCATAGAACAGAGCCTGGCAAATAGTAAGTAAATAGATAAAATAAATTTTATCTGTTATGTGTCCTTATCAACCTCACCAACCGCCAGGGGCAGGGACATTATTTACTCTCTGCCAGAATCCTATTGCAAGGGATCTGGACTTGGTCCCTGGGAATGAATGAATCAAGGATTGGGGTCATGCCTGAGCACTGGGGTTCAATTTAGAGAGAACGAGACCATTTGGTAAGACAGAGTCTCCCTTGGTAAGACAGAGTCTCTGAGGGGCCTCGTGCCCTTGAAGAAACCAAATCCAGTAGGAAGACTAAACTTTCCTAAACATACACATTCCAAAGTTCCGAAGTGATCCAGGGTTATGCTGATGAGTCCAGGCCTTTGGAAGAGGCACCATGTACCTAGGATGAAATTGATCATAGGGGATCGTAGGGAATAGGAGGGGAAACTGAAGTAGCTCCCGTGAGCATTCTCTGCTGCTTTGACTTGCTCTGTTTAGACTTTCTTTAACTATAACCCCCAACCTTGCTGCTTGCTGATGCTGGGTTACTGGATTCCAGAGTCTACCCAGTCTTTTTCTGTTGCTATGACTTACATTCCCTGATTGCTTCGCTTGGTAATGATCCTGTCTGTTTGCCTTTAAGTTGCAATTTGATCCCTTAGAACAGCTCATGCTGACCTGTGGTCTGGCAACTAAAGCTCAATCTTGGCCAATGATATTGTGCCTATGTTGATATACTCAACCCTATCTGTGCCCCCGTGGACACCTTGTATGTCCCCCAGCTCTACTGGGACTCCTGGCCAGCCCAAGATTTTCTTTCTCCAAAGGGAAAACATAGGTACACAGAAACTAAATTATTTGTTTAGGGAAATAGAGAAAGAGCTAGAAATTTAGCTGAGCCAGAATTAGAACCTTCAGATCACATGGCATCTAAAATATAGTAATCAGTAAGACTTCATTCTTAAATAAAATGTTGTTTTAATAAAATACTGCACATATATATTTTTCTTTTCAAAGATGTTATGACCGGGATGATTGGTGTGAATGGTAATATATGGCGAACTGTATAATTAGTAGCAAAAACAAGGACTCTCAAATAAATAGACTTTAACATTTTTTTAAGGCATATTCTACAAATCAACTGAGACTGAAGAACAGACAAGGAAGAGCTGACTTTTCCTCCAAGAATGTGCTCTTGGTTGGCTTGGGATAGAGAAAGGAGTCATATTTACCCTCCAGGAATCAAAAGTAACATTGGAGTGACCTTTTGGAGAGAGGAATCCTTGTCTCCCCCTGCCCTCTCCTCACCTTTTTGCCCAAGATTTCAGAACTTAACTAAACCATACAAAGCACTACCCAGAGATGCCTTTAGGCATCTGAGCATCCGACAGGATGTGGGGCTAGTGGAAAATTCTAGGGAAAGCAGAGCTGAGCTAACAAGGAGGAAGATCTAGTGTGATAGAAGAGAAGCTGACTGTACCTGAATGCTCCGACCTAGTACAAATCTAGGTCTCTGTGGCCATTCAGAAAGCCTCGTAAATACAATGACCATAGATATATAATAGAAAAATACAAGAAGCAGAATTACCCCACTAACTACCTATAATTAGACTTTAAGTTGGTCCCCCACTATTGAGAGTCCCTTACCTAAAGATTCAAATATGAACAAAGCCATTTAGGTATTGTTTAACATAAATTGCATGATATGCAAGATCCTAAAAAGTCTTCCTTAATGGTCCTTCTTTCCCTATCAAATTCACTGCTCCTTTCCCTTGTCTGGGTAAGGATGGGGACAGGTAGAAAATTTTCGGTGGGGATCTCCCACCTGGGATGATGAGCTGACCCTTCCTGGAAGTCTTGCTTTTGTATGTCTAAAAGAACAAGCAAGTCTTCAGGGAAAAATCCAGAATGACCGAACTTTTAACAGACAAGGCTTTCTCAGCTGACTCTAGCACCTCTGGCCACAAAACAGGCTGGCAGAAGATCCTAGCCATCCTCAATCGTTGGCACAGTCATTGACTTTGAATACTGAAGACTCCACATCCTTTACAAAGACTTCTTGTCTGGCTGGCCCAGGACCCGGGCAAGGCAGTAGGGTATGAGGCTGACAGATGCCAGGGGCACCGCTGCACTCTTGCAGAAGGACAGGACGTAGAAGATCAGCTCAATTTGGGATGGGGGTTTCAAAGAGTCAAAGAGGTGCAGGAGGATGAGAGAGACCACAATACAGCTGAGGCGGAATGGGAACCACTTGCTAAGTGTGCCCTTGCAGCTCTCCCGATACATGCTGGAGTTGAGAGCCAGCCCCAAGCCGAAGAGGGTGCCCACATTCTTGAGGAGGCTGGCAAAGGGTGTGGTGTCAATGTGGACCCATTCTGGCCGCTCACACCATCTCCTGGCTTTTTCTAGTGTCCACAGGAGGTCTACACCCAACCCCTTTAGCAGCAGGTAAAATCCAATGGCAAAGCTTAGCAGGAAGAAGGTAATGAGAAAATATTTCTTGAGGCTGGCATTGTAGATGCTCTGGATGTGGCGGAAAGTTTCAGCAACAGCAATGCCTGAGTGGAAGAAAGAATGACAGTGAAAAATTGGGGAAGACTCTGAACCTTCAGCTATGGGTGGGTTTGGAGCAATGGGTGACATATCATCCATCCTGCCATTGTGGCATTAAATCACAGACGCTAGAACAGAGGGTCACCTGGTTTATTCCCGTATGTAACTCCAGTCTGTCCTCAGCCATAGACTCTTTCAAATGGAAGAGTCATGTCACATACATTCTCCTACTTCATGCATATTTCCTGTTGGGAGCTCTCATATTTCTACTTGAATGTCCACAGGTATGGAGAGCTCACTCCCATTTGGGCAGCCCATTTCATCTTTGAATGGGTTCAATTTTTAAAAAATGTTTATCTTGAGACAGACAGAGAGAGAGAGAGAGAGAGAGAGAGAGAGACAGCATGAGTGGAGGAGGAGCAGGAGCAGAGAGAGAGGAGGGAGAGAATCCAAAACAGGTTCTGCACTAACAACGCAGAGCCTGACTTGGGGCTCGATCCCAGGAACCATGAGATCATGACCTGAGCTGAAGTCAAAAGCCAGAGCTCAACCAACTGAGCCACCCAGGTAACCCTGAATGGATTTGATTATTTTAAAAGTTCTTCCTTGTGCTAAACTGAAATGTGGCCCCCTCTAATGCCATCTGTTGATCTCAGTTCTTTCGATAGGAGTTAAGTAAATCTAGAGCCTTGTTAACACATGTGAAGACAGTTCTTCTCCTCTCTAACCTAAACATTCTCAGGTCTTTCATATAACATGGCTTCTGGGCTCTTCCTCAAATATGGCACCCAGTACTCAATGCTGCATTACAATTATGGCTGTCATGAAATTGTTATCTCCCTTGTACTCAACACTCTTCTTGTAATGTTACTGTATTCTGCTCTTACCCATCTCCAGGGGGGAAATTCTACAATTTCCCTAAGGTCTTATATTCCAGTACCTCCCACAAAGTAAAGAAATTCTTTCTTACACTTAACCTAAGTCTTTTCTGCCCCTTATTAATGGGATCTAAGAAAACAGAAGTATAGTTGACCTTGGGTTTGATCTAGGTGGGTCCACTTACATGCAGATTCAAAAAAATGTTTATTTATGTTTGAGAGAGAGAGACAGAGCATGAGTGGAGGAGGAGAGAGAGAGAGGGAGACACAGAATCTGAAGCAGGCTCTGAGCTGTTAGCACAGAGCCTGACACAGGGCTCGAACCCACAAACCATGAGATCATGACTTGAGCTAAGTCGGATGCTTAACCGACTGAGCCACCCAGGCACCCCCATATGCAGATTTTTAAAAATAAATACAGTATAGTAATATAAATGTATTTTCTTTTCATGCTGATTTTCTTAGTAACATTTTCTTTTCTCTGGCTTACTTTATTGTAAGAATGTGGATATAATACATATAACATACAAAATATGTGTTAGTCGACCATTTATGTTATAGGTAGGGCTTTCAGTCAACAATAGGCTATTAGTAGTTAAATTTGGGGGAGTCGGTGTGTGTGTGTGTGTGTGTGTGTGTGTGAATGCTCCTAATTCCTGCATCATTCAAGTATCAACTGTATTAAGAACTCTGACCTTATAAGAAAAACCAACAGTGGGTTTGCAAATTAATTTACCCAAATAAAGAGCTTTTCTAGGACACTGCTAATTTGGTAGACTCCCTTAAAACTAAACTAGGGGCCATTTCCATTCAAAGACCAGTAAGAAATAAAGAATATACAAAGTAAGGAAATTTAGGGG
The DNA here is from genome assembly GCF_028749965.1 of Puma concolor. Lineage (NCBI taxonomy): Eukaryota > Metazoa > Chordata > Mammalia > Carnivora > Felidae > Puma > Puma concolor. The sequence goes on along the minus strand of NC_141680.1, from coordinate 43,067,915 downwards.
CACCTGGGTGGCTCAGTAGGTTAAGCGTCCGACTTCAGCTCAAGTCATCATCTCATGGTTTGTGTGTTCGAGCCCCATGTGGGGCTCTGTGCTGACAGCTCAGAGCCTGGAGCCTGCTTCGGATTATGTGTCTCCCCCTCTCTCTGCCCCTCCCTGTTCCTCTCTCTCTCAGGAATAAATACACATGAAAACCTTTTTTTTTTTTTTAAGAAAATTTCATGTTAATTCAAGTGGGTAAGTTAACTTGATGTATTGCAACGTTTCTGAAGCATATTTAATTATGTAGATCTGGGCACTCCTATAGAAATGAATAGTTTCAAGTTGCCCACCCTTGACTTTCAACCCACTGGAATGCTAACAGCATTGGTTATGCCCAGAACATGGCTGGAATGCTGGGATTTTGTCCTGGTTTGGGAGACAT